>NC_036842.1:33804058-33809295 GCF_002910315.2 Salvelinus sp. IW2-2015
ATGGTTGTACGTAGTTCGTGGGGGGATATACTGCGTTTGTATGAGAGACATGCATATGCGGACGTTAAAAGACTACATCGCTCAATGTTCACAGTCACCTCCAAACCCGCTGAAGCAGAGGACAATGCAAAGAGCAATACTCCATTATAGACAGAACTAGAGAAAGAGGAGTTGGAGGCGAAAGAGGGAGTGGAGGAGAAAGAGGAGTGGAGGAGAAAGAGGGAGTGGAGGAGAAAGAGGGGAGGGAGGAGAAAGAGGGAGTGGAGGGAGGGAGGAAGAAAGAGGGAGTGGAGAGAAAGAGGGAGTGGAGGAGAAAGAGGGAGTGGAGGGGAGTGAGAGAAAGAGGAGTGGAGGGGAGTGGAGGAGAAAGAGGGAGTGAGGAGGAGTGGAGAGAAAGAGGACGTGGAGGAGAGTGAGGAGAAAGGAGGAGTGGGGAGAAAGGGAGTGGAGGGGAGTGGAGGAGAAAGAGGAGGGAGGGGAGTGGAAGGAGAAAGAAGGAGTGGAGGGGAGTGGAGGAGAAAGAGGGAGTGGAGGGGAGGGGAGTGGAGGAGAAAGGGAGTGAGGGGGAGTGGAGGAGGGAAGAGAGGTGGAGGAGAAAGAGGGAGTGGAGGGGAGTGGAGACGAAGAGGGAGGGAGGGAGTGGAGCGAGAAAGAAGAGTGGAGGAGAACAGAGGAGGGAGGGGAGTAGAGTAGAAAGAGGGAGTGAGGAGAAAGAGGAGTGGGGGAAGTGGAGGAGGAAAGGGAATGAGAAAAGGGAGTGGAGAAAAGGGGAGTGGAGAGAAAAAAAAAAGGAAGGAGGGGTTGGAGGACTCCCTCTTTCTCCTCCACTCCCCTCCACTCCCTCTTTCTCCTCCACTCCCTCTTTCTCCTCCACTCCCTCTTTCTCCTCCACTCCCTCTTTCTCCTCCACTCCCTCTTTCGCCTCCACTCCCTCTTTCTCTAGTTCTGTCATAGATGGAGTATTGCTCTTTGCATTGTCCTCTGCTTCAGCGGGTTTGGAGGTGACTGTGAACATTGAGCGATGTAGTCTTTTACAGTCCGATATGCATGTCTCTCTACACAACGCAAAGTACCACAGAACTACAGTACACACATACTAGAACTACTACACATACTACTGAGGCTACAATACACAAGTTATACCTTTTTCAGTCTCTTTCTCCTTCATCTCTCCTTCCTCCCCCTCATCTTCAAAGGGAATCTCAGTCTCTCCTGCATCTCCTGCCTCTTCACTATTAGCAGCTGAACAAAAAGCATTGCAACCTCCAAAAGGAGTATGTGCAAATGGATCATTATTGCAAACTGACAGAAAGTTTCAAAGAGCTCTCTAACAAGTACCTCTAAACTAGGAATTACTAATCAGCCAAGGGAAGTTGGGGAAAGAGTTGTACATGGGAAACGTTCTCCTTTAAATTATACATTTAAGATTACCAGGCTACATTTAAGATGGCCAGGCTATTGACCAATCAATGACAAGGTATTGATTCTGCAGCACTCCCCCTACTGGGTGTATGGGTTCCATAAAATCTATTCTGCATAATCCTTCCGTTTCTTTGCATGGATCCAGGTGTACCACAGAAGTATTATCTATCAACAGGGGTGTGGTGTGAGAGCCTATCATAGAGATGGTGGAGAGGCCATTTCCCATCTATACAATGGCTTTTTCTTTGACGGAGACATACAAGAGCCCTCTATTCCTCTCGAAGGAGCTTACCCTGTTAGCTAGTGTGTAGCTAACACAGTCCCTGTTAGCTAGTGTGTAGCTAACACAGTCCCTGTTAGCTAGTGTGTAGCTAACACAGTCCCTGCGGATTTCCCCCAAACCGGTGCCCCCTCCACGCCGACTGATCCCAGTACAGATTGTGCTGCTGAGCCCCAGAAGGAGGGAACTCTGGCAGCAGTACCCAACCCCCCCAGCCATCATGTTTCATCAACGTGACCCTCCCACCACCATTCATGTCTGACTCTCGTCCCCCTGACCCATTTTCAGAATAAGTAGATAGCTGACACCCCCTCCCACATGCATGCAAATGCGCACAAACACACACGTGCACTCGCATACACAGGGAAGCGGCATTTGCCTGTACACACAATGCGCGCACACACCAACACATCCTCTGTATGGGGCACACACCAACACATCCTCTGTATGGGGTACACACCAACACATCCTCTGTATGGGGTACACACCAACACATCCTCTGGTATGGGTACCCACCAAAACACATCCCTCTGTATGGGGTACACACCAACACATCCTCTTGTATGGGGCACACACCAACACATCCTCTGTATGGGGCACCACACCAACACATTCCTCTGATGGGCGTACACACCAACAATCTCTGTATGGGTACACACCAACACATCCTCTGTATGGGTACACACCAACACATCCTCTGTATGGCGGTACACCACCAACAATCCTCTGTATGGGACACACCAACACATCCTCTGTATGGGGTACACACCAACACATCCTCTGTATGGGTACACACAACACATCCTCTGTATGGGATGTACACACCAAACAACATCCTCTGTATGGGTACACACCAAACATCCTCTGTATGGGGCACACACCCAACACATCCCTCTGATATGGGGTACACACCAACACATCCTCTGTATGGGGTACACACCAACACATCCTCTGTATGGGTACACACCAACACATCCTCTGTATGGGGTACCACTTCAAACACATCCTCTATGTATGGGGTACACACCAACACATCCTCTGTATGGGCAACACACCAACACATCCTCTGTATGGGGTTACACACCAACACATCCTCTGTATGGGTACACACCAACACATCCTCTTGTATGGGCACACACCAACACAGGCCTCTGTATGGGGTACACACCAACACATCCTCTGTTATGGGGCACACACCACACACATCCTCTGTATCGGTACACACCAACCACATCCTCTGTATGGGCACACACCAACACATCCTCTGTATGGGGCACACACCACGCAACACATCCTCTGTATGGGCACACACCACACATCCTCTGTATGGGGATACACACCAACACATCCTCTGTATTGGGGACACACACCAACACATCCTCTGTATGGGCACACACCAACACATCCTCTGTATGGCGGTACACACCAACACATCCCTGTATGGGGTACCACACCAACACATCCTCTGTATGGGTACACCACCACACATCCTCTGTTATGGGGTACACACCAACACATCCTCTGTATTGGGCGTACACACCAACACATCCTGCTGTATGGGGCACACACCAACACATCTGCTGTATGGAGGTACACACCAACACATCCTCTGTATGGGGTACACACCACACATTCCATAACAACATCCTCTGTATGGGGTTACACACCAACACATCCTCTGTATGGGGACACACCAAACACATCCTCTGTATGGGTACACACCAACACATCCTCCTGTATGGGGTACCACACCAACACATCCTCTGTATGGGTACACACCAACAACATCCTCTGTATGGGGCACACCAACACATCCTCTGTATGGGGTACACACCAACACATCCTCTGTATGGGGTACACACCAACACATCCTCGTATGGTACACACCAACACATCTCTGTATGGGGTACACACCAACACATCCTCTGTATGGGTACACCACCAACACATCCTCTGTATGGGGCACACACCAACACCATCCTCTGTATGGGCGCACACACCAACACATCCTCTGTATTGGGGTACACACCAACACATCCTCTGTATGGGCCATCCTCATTGGGTACACACCAACACATCCTCTGTATGGTACACACCAAACACATTCCTCTGTATGGGGACACACCCAACACATCCTCTGTATGGCGTACACACCAAACACATCCTCTGTATGGGGGTACACACCAACACATCCTCTGTATGGGAGCACACCAAACACTCCTCTGTATGGCCCCAACCCCCACACCAACACATCCTCTGTATGGGTACACACCAAACACATCCTCTGTATGGGACCACCAACACATCCTCTGTATGGGGTACACACCAACACATCCTCTGTATTGGGGTACACACCAACACATCCTCTGTATGGGTACACACCCAACACCACCTCTTATGGGGTACACACCACACATCCTCTGTATGGGAGTACACACCAACACATCCTCTGTATGGGGTACACACCAAACACCATCCTCTGTATGGGGTACACACCAACACATCCTCTGTATGGGGTACACACCAACACATCCTCTGTATGGGGTACACACCAACACATCCTCTGTATGGGGTGGGTGGGCTCTCAGGGACACTGCTGTTACACCAGGTGATCTAGCACAACAGAAAGCATAAATGCATTTAATCTCAGTTACCTACGCTGCCTTGGGGGAAAGAGAGTTTCACCGTCCTACTGGTATTAATCTCTATCAGCTCGTCAGCTCAACTTCTACTGTCAGACACAAACACACACACAGACACGCACCGGGAACTGGGGTTAGATCTGCAAGAGTGTGTGTGGGTATTGCGACTGTGTGTGTGCATGTGTGTGTGTTCAGGGGACAGCTTAGCAGAGCAGGACAGTGATGGAGCTTTCAAATCATCTGCTCTGGTCACTGGCAGCAGTTTGACACTGTTCACCCTCTAGAGCTCCCTGACTCCCAACACTAAAACAGCAGGCTGCCTCCCTACAGAATCATGTTCACAGTGCCTGTCAGTCTGCCATTCCAGCCACCAAAACACCTTGACATAAATCATACAAGTGTAATACAGCATATCAGGAAGTCGTGACATTTGATGACTTCCTGATATAGATGCTGTAGAGTTGAAGGTTACCCAAAGTCTATGCACAGTCCACCTAGTGTTTAACGTGAAGGAGAAAGTGAAATTATTCATTGTCGAATATTAAGCAAATTGTGAATGTAGACCCATGACATTGTCTGTTGAAAGCAAGTCTGATCAAGTCCAAGCCCTCTCTATGAGCTTTAAACCATTCTCTATGTGGTTTGTTTCGGCCCTCTCTCTCTGTGTGTGTGTGTGTCTCTCTCTCTCCTCGCTCTCCCCTCTCTCTCGCTCTCTCTCTCTCCCCTCTCTCTCTCTCTCTATACCAGTGGCTCCACAGGGACCCAGTGTCTCTGAACCGTGAACCAGGGCCTTTATTACGACTGTGAACCAGGGCCTTTATTACGACTGTGAACCAGGGCCTTTATTATGACTGTGAACCAGGGCCTTTATTATGACTGTGAACCAGGGCCTT
>NC_036842.1:33816190-33820520 GCF_002910315.2 Salvelinus sp. IW2-2015
TACACAGACTCCATCTGTAAAGACTCCATCATGTACAAACGACTCCATCAGTAAACCCACAGCTCAACAACAGGTACCCATACCCCATGTACAAGACAGACCATTCATGTACAAACAGACTTATCCATCATGTACACAACTAGACTTCCATCAATGTAACAACAATGCCATCATACAACAGACTCATTAGTACAGAACAGACCCCTCATGTAGCAAACAGACTCCGATCATGTAGCAAGACTCAGGAAGTTCAAACCATCATGTACAAACAGACCCCATCATGTACAAACAGACGCCTTGTGACAGTCAGCAAATGTAGAGAAAGGCCAGGTAAAAATTCAACTTATTGACATAAACGATGACCATCGTATTAAAACCCCGAGCCAAATCAATCGTAATAAAGTAGTCTGTAGGCGGACACACGTTCAAGTAACCATCCTGTCACTCATCTGGGTGTCATTAGGGCCCTGTTCTGGGGAACAGTGCTCGTCAAGTCCTCCCTTGAATCACAATATCTATCAATTGACGTTGTGCAAATGGCTGTCTAGAGCCCACGGTAACAAATGACGGCGACACCCACTGACAGGTGGCATTACCGTGTTACATTGTGATAATTTTCTTGCCTACAATTATCCAACAAGTGACATTGTCTCATTATGCACAAATGTGTTTTTATGTGACAGGAAAGACACAAACTACAGGGGACGTGGTGGGTAGGAGTGTCCGGTGACTACGTAATATGTCAGTTCATCTGTGCTGTCACAGGCTGTGAGCCGTAACAAAAAGGGAGACAACACAGAGATCAAGGAATACAAAAATATCTTTATTAACCAAAGTAAACTATATACAGTTAACAATGAGTGTGTAGTAAAGCAGTGTGAGTGGTTGTGTGCATAGATGGGTGGTAATGAGGTGTGTTGAGGTGCAAAATAAACACGGTGCCTGCACGTGTGTGTGTGTGTGTGTGTGTGTGTGTGTGTGTGTGTGTGTGTGTGTGTGTGTGTGTATGCATGAGTAAGTAAAAAGAAAAAACGAAGGCTTTGTTTAGATAAACAATCCGAGGCAGCAATCCTTCTATATTTAATGCATTTTTTTTTTTTTTTTTTTTTTTTTTTTTAATTTTTTTTAATCCCATTCGAAAGCCATGCGTCCTCCGAAGCACAACCCAACCAGCCGCACTGCTTCTTAACCACAGCGCGCCTCCAACCCGGAAGCCCAGCCGCACCAATGTGTCGGAGGAAACACCGTGCAACCTGGCCCCCTTGGTTAGCGCGCACTGCGCCGCGGCCCGCCACAGGAGTCGCTGGAGCGCGATGAGACAAGGATATCCCTACCGGCCAAACCCTCCTAACCCGGACGACGCTATGCCAATTGTTGCGTCGCCCCACGGACCTCCTGGTCGCGGCCGGCTGCGACAGAAGCCTGGGCGCAGAACCAGACTCTGGTGGCGCAGTTGGCACTGCGGTGCAGTGCGATGCAGTGCCCTAGACCACTGCGCCACCCGGGAGGCCCCGATATTTAATGCATTTTAATGAATTAATACATCCCTCATTACCTTGAACATGCTCTCTCTCCTCAAGAGCCCCTCCTTCCGACCAAGGCCCAACCGATTCCACCACCCCCCATTTACAGACCCGAGACACCCTGCTCCATAATCACCTACATATAGAGCAGGAGGAACTTACAACATTCATCATCATTAACCACATTACTACGACCACCCCTCAGCCTATCACAGAGGAATCCACACCCCAGCACCAATCGCGGATGAGCTCACGTCACCTGCCCTGACTGAGAGCCCTCCCCCACTACAACCCCATCCCCAACGGACCTGCCTGAGCCAATGGATGTAGAGAGCGAAGAAGGTAAGCCAGACCCATAGAGTAGCAGTTTAGAATAGAGTAGATCTATAGGCATTGAATCTAGATCTAGAAATCTGATTTATTTGAAAGATTCCTGTGGTGTGGCTTCAATAGAAATAACTCTTATTCCCTAGCACAAAAAGGAGGAAGTATGTTATATTTGCACAATAATCACATCTGATGTCAGAGCTGCTCATTCAATTTAGATAATGATACTGAACCCAGTTAATGTAGGCTAGCATGAGAGAGAGAGAGGCGTGAGGAAGGCAAAGGAGAGGGTGGAGACATGGAGAGAGGGGCTAGAGAGGGGGAGAGAGCTTGCTAGAGAGAGAGCTAGAGTAGAGAGTGCATTGGCAGTCGTAATAAAGGCCCTGGTTCACAGTCGTAATAAAGGCCCTGGTTCACAGTCGTAATAAAGGCCCTGGTTCACAGTCGTAATAAAGGCCCTGGTTCACAGTCGTAATAAAGGCCTGGTTCACAGTCGTATAAGCCCTGGTTACAGTCGTAATAAAGGCGCCTGGTTCACAGTCGTAATAAAGGCCTGGTTCACAGTCCGTAATAAAGGCCCTGGTTCACAGTCGTAATAAGGCCCTGGTTCACAGTCGTAATAAAGGCCCTGGTTCACAGTCCGTAATAAAGGCCTGGTTAACAGTCGTAATAAAGGCCTGGTTCACAGTCGTAATAAAGGCCCTGGTTCAACAGTCGTAATAAAGGCCCTGGTTCACAGTCGTAATAAGGCCTTGGTTACAGTCGTAATAAAGGCCCTGGTTCACAGTCGTAATAACGTCTGTTTGTACATGATGGGGTCTGTTTGTACATGATGGAGTCTGTTTGTACAAGATGGAGTCTGTTTGTACATGATGGGGTCTGTTTGTACATGATGGAGTCTGTTTGTACAAGATGGAGTCTGTTTGTACATGATGGGGTCTGTTTGTACATGGAGTCTGTTTGTACAAGATAGGGGCTGTGTGTGTGCACTCGCACATGTGCATGCGTGAGTGTGTATGGCATGTGTGTGACACAGGAGTCTGGTGCGGAGAGGACGGCTCATAATGGGGTGACTGGAATATTATCTAACCCATGGAAACCTTGTGTTTGTGTTTGACACCATTCCATGAATTCCTTTCCAGCCATTAACTATGAGCCCATCCTCCCCAATTAAGGTAACACCAGCCACCTGTGGTGTGAGTGTAAGGCTTAAAGAGTCAGAGTCTGTGTTTTCTATCTACTTAGCATAGAGGGAATCCTCTTGACCTGCCAAAACCTGACCTGCAAAGGCAGCTTTAGGAAGGGGAGGGGTCAAGGGGGGCCAAGGGTCAGGACTTGGTCTCTCTGGTCAGCCCTCATTTTCCCTCCCCCACACCTGGCCAAAGTGAATCAGCCCGGCTAGCCACTAGACTGCTTATCCCCTATCCATCTGAGCCTGCTCAATAGAAGGGACTGACCAGCTGACTGGCTGACCAGCTGGGGGAGGGACTGGCTGCCTGTCTGGCTGGGAGTGAGACTGACTGACTGACTGGCTGGAGGAGGTCCTGACTGACTGGCTGGGAGAGGGACTGACTGACTGGCTGGTTGGCTGACTGGGGGAGGGACTGACTGACTGGCTTACCGGCTGACTGGCAAGGGGAGGGACTGACTGACTGGTTGACTGGCTGGGGGAGGGACTAACTGACTGGCTGGCTGGAAGTGAGACTGACTGATTGGCTGGAGGAGGGACTGACTGACTGGCTGGGGGAGGAACTGACTGACTGGCTGACTGGCAGACTGCCTCTGGGTGGGAGGCCCAGGAGACTAAGGGAGCTGTTTCTGTAGTGTAGTGGCTGGCACCATACACATGTTACTGGGCTGTTTAATCGGATAGACTCTGCTGTGTGAAGGGAAGCAGAGAGGAGCTTCTCTTTCCCCTATTGTACAACATAACACGCTTCCCCAACATACACTCTGCAGACAGACTTGTGTGGATGGAATCTGCATTCTGTATGTAGGGAAGAAGGATGGTTACCCGTGTACAGACACACGCATACATGCACAAACCAACCTAAACTCAATGAGAAAACCATACACACGCTGGCTCGCATGGACACGCGCACCCCCGGCATGATCTACGGGTAGTGTATGCCCATTGGCTGGTGGCAGCAGTGACGCTATGTCTATAGAGGTTCACTTCCTCCCGAGGAAACAGTAGGTCTGAGGTCGACCACACACGCACGTGCCCACGACCCCACTCGTCCCAGTACCTTCGTCTACATGGTAGCAATACATGCCTGTGTCTGACGCAGGAGTCTACCCCTCTAGGAACCTAAGATAGAACACCTCTAATTAATTTCCCAGTCCAGTCACAATAACTAAAGACTGTACCTAACCCTGCAATACCCTCCACACTCCAAAGTCCATTGACGATGTCAAGAGTTCAATCACTATGACTTGTCCTGTGTTTTAGATTGGGGGGGGGGGGGGGGGGGGGGGGG
>NC_036842.1:33820545-33831176 GCF_002910315.2 Salvelinus sp. IW2-2015
GCTTAGGAGCGTCTCGTTACCGTCTCTGTGTTAGGTGTGTGTAGTGTGTGTTTGGTGTGCTGTGTGTGTGTGTGTTGTGTGTGTGTGTGTGTGTGTGTGTGTGTGTGTGTGTGTGTTGTAGTGTGTGTGTGTGTGTGTGCTGCATATGGCTTGGCACAGTGAAACTCAATAAATCATCCTCTTCCCTCCGAGGAAACAGAGGCTGAAGGGTCACACACACGCACGTGCACACCACATCCCACACAACACACACACACACAACACACACACCACACACACACACACACACACACCACACCAACACACACACACGACACACACACACACCACCACAGAAGACTTTAATCGAGACGCTCATCCCACCCTAAACTCCAGGTCAGGCCCTAGCCCAGAATTATAAACTATTCTAACCACCAGATGAAAAGATAAAGGCCAAAAATAGCATCACATAAAACCACGATCTATAGTCGGCCAGCTTCTAGTATATACACCTCTATAGCAGATTCTGAAGCCTCCATTGCCAGGTGATCAGAGTATCCAGCTTAGGCAAGGAAAGGGGGAAAGAGAGGAGAAAAAACTACTGACTTTTAATGGTAATGTGGATGTAATGCTGTACACTACTTAGCTATCTAAAAGTGCTTTCTTCTGCTGCTCTGGTCCCCCCCGTTAGGAATAAATACCTTGAACCCTTAGTTTCAGGTATAACCTTTCTACCGTGGAACCAAAAAAAAGGGGAGTGCTCCTATGGACAACCCAAAGAGAACCCTTTTAACTTCTGTTGTTTCTTCTAAGAGTGTGTAGTGGCCGAGGTTAAAGTTTGAGTGGTCCCATGCTCCGCCCCATTCCAATTCTTGTCAATTCAGGAAGGATTTTTTTTAAATATTTTTCTGTCTTTTCTTTTGTTTGTTTTTTTGTGTACTGACATTTCCATTCCAACTCCAATCTCTTCCAGTGGCCTTTTTCATGTGAGGGATGAAATGTTGTTGAGATTTGGGAAATTCGGGAGTCATATTGTTTACTTTCTTGAATAGACTCGAATTGAAAACGAATGGGATGAACCCCCCAACCCTGGGTTAGATTTGTCTAGACTGGTTGGTCTTCCGTTCTAACAGAACACGAATAATCATTAGCTTGTCTCCAGAGGATTGCCTAGCCCTGAAATTAAACCACAGTAGGACCCTACGTACTCTGCGTATTAAATGGAGCAATATCAGTTGATAACAAAATGTTCTTCAATTGTTCTTGTAGGAAATAGTATGCAAAATAATTGGTCATAACGTGACAATTCAGTTGTTTTTTGAACAAAAAAAACAAATTATCGAATGTTCACGAGGATGGTGTCACTACTCCTAAACCTTGACACCCCCCACACTGAGTAGGGGGGACCGGAATGGTCTATTTTGAAAAGTCACCGCTAAAGAGGAGATTGACTGTTGTTGCTTCAGTGTACCGAATTCAAAAGAAAGCTGTGGCCCTCATCACCAAGCTACCTGGATCAGTGACATTTATCCGGAAAAAGAGGCTCTGACGTCCCTCACCAGCGGCCACGCCATCTCGCCGGACCCTAAAGAGTCCGAAAGTTGCGCTGTGCCCGGCTGTTGTTCAACAACACCACTTAATGGATCCTCAAAGAAAAAAAGAAATTCTGACGCCCACCGGCCACCCACATCACAGAAACGACGTTCTGGCATTCCCTCTTTCTTGGGGCCTCTCCCTCCCTGGCATTCCCACTGTCCCAGTGCCCTTTCTAAGGAAACAACGAAAGCGAGGCCCCCCCCGCAACCAGCCTCAACCAAAGATGTTCAGCGTTTAAATTAGCCTGGGGGTGACCGTTGTCGTCGGAAGAGCAAAACAAAGACCGTTTCTGAGGACCACCTTTATTATTTCATGGCGTCTTGGACAGTGTGTGTTGGTCCTGTCGGAACTGGGCTCCTTTCCAAACCACAGTCAGTCAGAAGAATCCAGTCAGACAGTCCATACTGTAGCAGCTCAAACGCCCACTTCTCTCCTAGAAAATAGAACTAGAGGGGACTAGCAGTAAGGCCACATATAGCATAATGGTCAACCAAATGATTGGCTTTTGACAATGATTATGCACAAGAGATAATGCACGGTCTGATAAACACACACACCACACCACACACACACACACACAACACACAACAACCACCACACACACCACACACACAACACACACACACACACACCACACACACAACACACACACACACACCTTACCTAAAACAACTATCTATAATAATTTTTTGGAACTAATCACTACCTCTACCTTCTCCTTAGGGGCCCTTCCTCCCTGAGTAACCTGTTTATGGATAGTAGCAAGAAGGGCTTCCCTGAGAAAGTAGCGGCTTATGTATCGGATTCTGGTTCTGGGTTTGGTAGTGGGGTTGGTGTAGTTTCAGTTATTCTTCACTTTGATGACTTCAGTTTATGGAGGTAGTAGTGGTTGGGTTCAAAGGCAAACGTTCTGAAAGTTCTGTTTTTGAGGGAGAAATAGCGAAAGCACTTCACAAACAGAGTGTGGTACTGAAAAACAAACAAAACATCCCTCCGACCCTAAACCAAATTCTCGCCACCGCCCCCCAAAAAGTCTCTAATTTTTTACAAATCACCCACTCTGTTCCTTAACACTGTGAATTTACCCCCTAACATTATTCAATTGCCCAACCTACCCGTGCGCAGTTCTCTCGAATATGGGAATTCCCCCATTAACACATCTCCGCTCCCTCCACGTTTCCACCCCTAAAGAACATCCCCCTCTCGCCCTCCACCCCAGAAAACATCCTACCGATTCCCACTCCATACCCCCAAAAACATCCCAACCGTGCATCCATCCAAAACCCATCCCCCTCTTCCAACCACCAAAATACATCCTCCCAGCTCATCACCCAAAAACAAA
The DNA here is from genome assembly GCF_002910315.2 of Salvelinus sp. IW2-2015. Taxonomy (NCBI): domain Eukaryota; kingdom Metazoa; phylum Chordata; class Actinopteri; order Salmoniformes; family Salmonidae; genus Salvelinus; species Salvelinus sp. IW2-2015. The sequence continues at coordinate 33,823,463 of NC_036842.1, forward strand.
TCCCACATCAGTCTCCATTTCCAAAAACATCCCCCTCCCACCCTGTTTTTAACCGAAAACAACATTGGAACAGTGAGGGATATGCCAAGGAACCCAGATCACTCAAATTCGAATCATATATTTGTCATATCTTATTGTCTATTTAAATTCAATAGAAAATAGTTTTAATAAGACCAAATCGGATATAGATCTGCCGACCAAAGGTTTTCCAAGTCTGTTTTAAGCACACTGGTCCCCCATTTCAGGTCCTATAGAGGTGGGTGCCGGTGTGTAACATGAATATTTGGACAGTCCCATGTGTTGAAAAAAAAATGAGTTTCCTTCCTTGATTCACATAGAATAGTAACGGCGGTCTCCACCATGGTCAGTCTGCTGTAAGACTGACTAATCGAGCGAGAGACCAGTTGTGGCAGAAGCCCACAGAGACGCTTCTCTTCTCACTGCGAGGATCCACATAAGAGGGGGATAAACCAACGAAGCGCAGTTGGCTGGATCTGGTCAGTGTTGGATGTTGCCAACTTTGCCCATGCGTTGACTATTCACATATACACCTAACACGCTCGGCCCCCCCTCAGGGACAATTGAGCAGGAGAGGTCTCCAGTCCAGCAGGAATGTCAGAGGTATCAACCTAAAAATCTCACAAAATTCCCTTATTGCTTCCTCATATACTACCGTAGGGAGTTCCTCTCCCGGAAATCACACCGCAGTTACAGGCACACTTAAAACATTCGCTCTTCTTCTCTCTCTCTCTCCTCCTCCCTATCTCTGCTCATCTTTCTCTCCTTGTGGCCTCTTCCTTTCCCCTCTCTCTCTCTCCTTCTCTCTCCTCTCTCCTCTTCTCTCTCATCTCTCTCTCCCTAATCTATCTCTTCATGCTCTCTCTCTCTCTTTTCTCTTCATCTCTCATCGCTCTCAACACATTCCCTCTCTCTCTTCTCTCTCTTCTCGTCTTCTCTCTCTCTTCTCTCTCTCTTCTCCCTCTCTTCTCTCTCTTCTCTCTCTCTCTCCTCTCTCTCTCGTTCGTGCTCATCTCTCTCTCTCCGGTCAATCCACTTCTCTCTCTTTTCTTATCTATCTCTTCTCTCTGCTCTCTACATCTCTAATCTCTCTGACACACTTCTGATCTCTTTTCCCCCTGCTTTCTGTGCTCTTACCACCCTACACACTTGTTACCCCACCACCCACTACTTCTCTTACATTATCTCTTTCTCTTCCATGCTTCATCCCACCAGTGTGACTTCAGTTCCAACATAAAGTAAGAAGATGATACTGTGTGTGAAAGAATTTCCTCCAGTGGAAGCTAGCTTTTATCTGGGATTCGAAATAAGGACATAACGGGTTTGCGACGCTACAGTGGAGGCCTATCAATAATGTAGAGACCAAGACCCAGTGCTGCAACCAACAAAGAAGAAAGAGGGAAGGCTGGTTTTGAAGACCAAGAGAGAGTGGAACGATGCGTTAGATGGAGGGATAAAGGGATAAATAAAAGAGAGCAGGGGGGTTGGAGAGTAGAGGAGACAGAGAAAGTGGATGCAGCAATTCCTCTGCTTGGCTTTGTTTTAACTTACTAGAACCACCGCCATGGTAGATAAGGCACCAGCGAACTGTACACCTGAAGAAGGAGGGAGAGGAGGGGGGGAGGAACAAAGAAAATGAGGATATTGAGAATATCCTCGTTATTTTTCATGCATTCATTTGACAAAGTTCTTCCCTCCTCTCATATTTTATAATGTACTCTGTAGAAAGTATCAGTACATACAAGCGTTTCTTCAAATCTGGCCTGAGTAGGAGGGTGCAGGCTTTTGCTCCCACCACAGTACAATACACCTGATCAACAATTATACCGTTGATCATTTGTCCATTAATCAGTTAAATCTGTTGTGTTGGTGTGGACCAGGGAGACAACAAAAGACCGGCAACATTTCCGTGGGACCAGGACAGAAGGAACCACTGATCTATATTTTCAGTTAGTGGCAGGGATGGGAGTAGCTGGGCCTAGATGGATTAATTATTTGCAAATCACCCACCCCCCCGCTGCGCACACCTCGCGCCACCCCACTCCCCCCCCCCCCCCCCCCCCCCCCCCCCCCCCCCCCCCCCCGATCCTCCCCCCCCCCCCCCCCCCCACACACACACACACACACACTACACAGCTTTAGTCTCTGCTCTTAAGGTAAAGGGAAAAGAATCTACTGACGCTCATCAATTTCTCTCTCTATCTCCTCCCCTCACTTTCTCTCTTTTCTTCCCCGCCTTCTCTCTTTTTTTACGTAACTCATCACTCTCTTGTTCTATCCTTTTTTAGCCAATTTTTTTTCTCTCCAAAAAAGGACAGTTGTGATGATGAGACGTCTGGGGCGACTTCCACATGCATACCTTCTTACATGTTTCAAATAAATATGTATGTGATCAAAATAAACAAGAACTCTAACCTTTTATTGCATAAAGGATTCCAACATAGTTGTAACAAATTCCAGTAAAAAGTGTCTGCGTAAATGCATAATATATTACTCATTATAGATTAATAACAATCTTGTGTTTCCAGTCTTACTTTCATCCCTTTGAAATGTTGAATTACCACCCAGTTTTAGTAAATACATAGTTGTACACTGTACACTGGATCAACAACAGTGTGACATAGTACAAACCATGATTAGGACAGTTGGACTTATACTTGACAAAACTACGTAAGTTGAAAAAGTAAAACTCGCAAACATTTATTGTTACTAGGGTACAGCAGCCAGTTCTTTCATGGTATTCAGCGTTACCTATAGTAACGTTAGACATTAGAATAGAAATTTCTAGAATTAACTTTGTTGAGTGAACTGTTATAGAAGTAGGGGACAAAGGGTTTCATAGAATAGAACTGTGATAGCAACTTGGGCACATTACAGGTGTTTGGGGATCCGTTGGTGTGGGCAGGTAGAGAGCCAGCCTTCCAGGACTTGGCTTTTGAAGCCCTTCTTGCAGCGCTGACAGTCCTGTCCCGTCGGGTTGGTTGTGTTCACACTGACACTGGAGTCTCCCTCCTGCAGCAGGCACAGCGATGCATGTTAGGTTACACTTACACCTGGTACATGGAGGAAGGGAGGAGGAGGAAGGATGTGAGTGTGTGAAAGGAGAGGTGTGTGTTGCTCGACTGTTTATGCATGTGCCAGATGTCTTATGAACCAAGAGGGGGATGACAAGTGAGTGACCTTGTTGTTGGGAAGATGTTGTCTGGTTGTGTGTGGATCAGAGGTAGCAAAGGAGGCACCACGAGGATAGTGGTGAAGGCTTTAGCTAATATTGTTCATTGCAGCGACCGTTGGATCCAACTACCTAGGCACCTCGTCAACAGGATTCACATCCTTGAATAACCAAGTAAAAGGTGTTGGTTTCAAGCCCCAGTCAGGGGCTAACCTTATCTGACTCCGCTAAACAATATTTTTAAATTAAACCCAATAACGAATAGTTGACCCTAAACCAGACCCGACCATAGCACAGTGTTTAATCCCTGGTTATTATATATCACAGAAACGTTTGTAGGTATACATTTAGACAACACTGAGATGCTAAGGGGGCGACGGAGAGCAGTACGGAAGTCTCTTACATGCTGACTAGACCAGTTGCAAGCGTGATATGATTTTGCCATCCACACCAGACGTGTATTCAGACACGCCAGGTTGAAATATCAAAAATTAACTCTGTGAACGAACACCTAACTAATATGTCATTTGGTGAACAGGGTCAAAGTATTAAAACATCCATGGCAGTTAGTAGGCTAGCTAGATTGTCTGTTGCTAGCCTCTAAATATATGTCCTGGAATATAAACATTGGGTTGTTTATTTTACCTGAATGCACAAGGTCTCTCTCCGGACAATTAATCACAGATAAAAAGCGGTCAGCTAAACAGATTTTTTCTAGATAATCTCTCCTCCGTGTCAGGTTTCTTCTTCAGACTTTATTTTATGGCGGTTGGCAAACAACGTTTAAGGTGCGTTCAAGTTACCAACCACTTACCAACTGGACTCGGAGTGATGTGGGACTCAGTTCATCTTTTCAATCACCCACAGTGCGGGTATATATATACTCCATAAAAACCACATGGCGGAGGATGGGAGCATGGCGGGACTTTGCAGCGCGATCAACGTTTCCACAAATAGAACCCACGTTCTATTTTAGCGCCTGGCTACGCAGACGCAATGCGAGCAATCTCGGATGCATTGATTAAATAGCGTGTACATTCTATCACAATTTTATGTACATTTGCTTAACATTAAAGTATGTATTGTGTTACATTTTTTTGCAAACGCTCCGCTGTGCGCACGAGTTGCGAAAAAAAAATAGTTGCATTGTATTGGGGTTTCTCTTTTTCCCGTTTTTCGGGGCCTGACATGTTAGCCACACCTGAGAGCGTGGAGGGAAGAGAGGAGCAGCAATAGTAGGTGTGTGAACCTCTAACTTGATTATTAGGAAACACTTCAAAGTGTCATTTTTGATATATACACACTTGCATTGCAAGAAGACCAATAAATGAATACAATGTGGATCTGGTTACGGCCATAACATCATTGACAGACAGCTTCTGAACTGCTCGATCATGCACAGCTCAAAAACCTTTACTGCTTGGTTGTTCAGGAAATAAATATCTGCCTTCAGTTTGGTATCAAGATAATTGCCAGGAACCCGGGCTGATAGGTTTGTTGTAAGTTTTGGAGTGTGCATGTTTTTGCGTACGAGTGTGTTGCACATTGCGACCGTGTGTGTGCTGTGCTGCATCAAGTGCGCAGGCCATGTATGGATAGTGCCACCGAGGGTCGGTTTTACCGCGTGTGTTCTCAGACGGCCAACATCGCAGTGCATCATGTGTGTAGGATGCAAATCGAGGATCTTCTTGATAGTTCTCACATGGTCGTCGCATGGTGGTCTGACTTTAAATTACAGTCTTTTCCAGATGCAGCGGCTGGATTCCAATCTGGTTTGTTCCGCTGGAGTGAAGCATCCGTTACATCAATATTCAATGAATGGGCCCTGTACACTGGCAACCAGATTAAACTCTACTACTCACAGAGTGCTAATCCTTGTCTATGCACACTTCTTCTGTGGTTCATCTCCTACACTCTACGCAACTCTTTAGGCCCACTTCGTTATAACTCAATCTCTCTCTCCTCTCACTGATGACTTCATAACGAAAGAAACGCGTACTACTTCTCTTCAATCAAATTAATATGGTATTACAATGCACATCGACATGGCTATATACAAGGCCGAAGCTAGAACGCAATGCACGCTCTTCACAAGTTGAAATGAGTAGTTAACCATATGGCGATATACAAGTGAGAAGCTTATTACAAGCCGCATTAAACCAACAAGGCAGTTTAAAAAAATACAAATTGAGAATAAGAAATAAAAGTTACAGTAGAATAAGAGGATAGCACGCAGGGTTAAATGATTACCAATGTCAGTCAGTGAGTACCAAGGTAGTAGTGATAACAGGTGGTTACCGGTACCAGGTAGTTTAACAGAGTCAATGATGTGCGTAGGGTGCTAACTCGAGAAGGTTAAGTTCGAGGTACCAGGTAGTTACGGTAATGATGGCTGATATACAAGGAAGTAGAGTAATATGTACATGTAGGTAAAGGTAACCGTCATATTAGGTGTGTACATTATGACGACGTAGTAATAATAAATGAATTACAGGAGTAGGATAGCAGCTGTGTAAAAGAGAGGGGGGGGGGGGAAATACAAAATAGTTTTGGTAGCCATTTGATTAGATGTTCAGGAGGTCTGATGGCTTGGGCGTTTAGAAGCTGTTTAGAAACCTCGGTGTCAGTCAGCTTATATCTCTGGTATGGCTTCTCTCATTACAAGGAGTAAGGTACCAGGTAGTTACATGGCTGATATACAAGAGTAGAGTACACTTGCCGTGCGGAAGCAGAGAGAATAGTCCATGACAAGTGTTGGCGGTATGCATCAATTTTAGGGCCTTCCTGTCTTGGTCTCACTCGATGTGGTATAGAGGTGCGACTGTAGTATTTGGACAAGAGGGAAGCGTTAGGAGGGCCCGGTACCAAGTGGGTATGTACTGGTAAAGGTGGGCTGTATCATATACCCCATAGCGTCCTCGTAGATACTACCTCGTCTCTCTAGTTTCAGATGTACACCCCCTCCCTGGTACCAGTTCAGCGCTGTCCTCTCCTTAACTGCGTAACATGGCAATATACCTATACATACGGATTATTATTCGTATCGTTCCATTATAGCACCTACACTCCAGCACATAAGTGGAGGATGTGTACACTAACACCCAATCACAAAGCATCTTCAGGGTACCAAGTGGTAACGTATGACTTATGGAGCTATCAGGGTCAGGCCCTAGCCAGATAAACTATTCTAACCACCAGATAAAAGATAAAGCAAGATAGCATCACATCTTAGTGGCAGCTCTAAGTATAGCAGATCTGAAGCCCATTGCCAAGTGTATCAGAGTATCAAGCTTAGAGAAAGCTACTGATATGGTGTGGTATGCTGTACACTCTTAGTATCTAAAAGGCTTCTTCTGCTGTCCCCGTAGGATAATCCTTTGAACCCTTTTAGTTTCAGGTATAACCTTCTACCTGGAACCAAAAAGGTGCTCCTATGGGGACAGCCAAAGAACCCTTTTGGAACTGTTGTTTTCTTCTAAGAGTGTAGTTTGGAGGGTTTGGGGTCAGCTCCATTCAATTCTGGTCAATTCAGGAAGTGTACTGACATTTCCATTCCAACTCCAATTCTCTTCAGTGCTTTTCAATGAGGAAAATGTTGAATTGGAATTGGGATTTGGTTTACTTTCTGAATAGACTCGAATTGAAATGGAATGAACCCCAACCCTGGTAGTTTGTTAGACTGTGGTCTTCTCTAACAACAGTATAGCTGTCTCAGAGGTTGCCTAGCTGAAAATAAAACACAGTAGACCTACTTACTGCGGTATATAAAATGAGCAATATGTCTGATAACAAAATGTCTTCAATTGTCTTTGTAGGAAATAGTATGCAATAATTGGTCAAATGTGACAATTCAAGTTTGTGTCACTATCTAACCTTGATCCCCACACTGTGGTCTTTGAAAAGTCCCTAAAGGGATTTAGACTGTGCTTCAGTCAGCTGCTCCTCAATCACAGCTTATCAGTGACTTTATCGGAGCTCCTGACGTCGGCCTAAAAAGTCCAGAAAGTGCTGCGCTGTTCAACAACACCACTTAATGGATTTCCTCAAAGAAAATTCTGACGCCATCACAGACGACGTTCCTGGCATTCCCTCTTTCTTGGGCCTCTCCCTCCCTGCTTCCCACGTCCTAAGTGCTTTTCTGGAGGAACACGAGCGGCGCACCAGCTCACAAGATGTCAGGTTTAAATTTAGCCTGGGACCGTTGTCGGTCGGAACAAGACCCGGTTCTGAGGACCACTTTATATTCACGGTCTTGACAGAGTGTTTGGTCCTGTCGGATAGGGGCTCCTCAAATCCAGTCAATCAGAAAGAATCCAGCCAACCTGTCCACTCTCTCCTATGGATGGACACGCCACATCTGGCATTAATGTCAACCAAGATGATGGCTTGACAATGATAATGCACAAGAGATAATGCACGTCTGAAATAAACACACACACACACACACACACACACACACCCCCCCCCACACACACACACACACACACACTACACAGCTTTGTTCTCTGCTCTTAGGTAAAGGGG
>NC_036842.1:33833441-33849931 GCF_002910315.2 Salvelinus sp. IW2-2015
AAAGAACTCTGCGTCTCGATTTCTCTCTCTATCTCTTCCCCTCACTTTCTCTCTTTTCTTCCCCCTGTCCTTCTCTCTTTTTTTACGTAACTCATCACTCTCTTATTCTCTCCTTTCATTCAGGACATTGGATGGAGACGTCTGGGGATTCCACATGCATCCTTCTTACATGTTTCAAATAAATATGTATTATCAAAAATAACACAAGAACTTAACCTTTTATGCATAAAGGATCCAACATAGTGTAACAATTCCAGTAAAAAGTGTCTGCTAAATGGCATATATATTACATATTATATATAATACAATTTGTGTTTCAGAATACTTCATCCCTTGAAATCAATTGATTACCAACCCAGTTTTAGTAATTACATAGTTGTTACACTGTTACAGATCAACAACAGTGCATAATACAAACCATTTTGGGTGACTATACTTGACAAAACTACAGTAAGTTGAAAAAGTAAAACTCGCAAACATTTATTGTTACTAGGTACAGCAGCAGTTTTCTTTCTATTCAGCGTACCTATAGTAAGTAGACATTAGAATAGAATATTCTAGAATTAACTTTCTGTATGAGTGAGCTGTATAAGAGGGACAAAGGGTTCATAGAATAGAACTGTGATAGAACTGGGCCACATACAGGTGTTGGGGGATCCGTTGGGTGTGGGCAGGTAGGAGCCAGCCTTCCAGGACTTGGCTTTGAAGCCCTTCTTGCAGCGCTGACAGTCCTGTCCCGTGGTGTTGTGTTCACACTGACACTGGAGGTCTCCCTCCTGCAGCAGGCACAGCGATGCATGTAGGTTACACTTACACCTGGGTACAGGAGACAGGAGGAAGGAGGAAGGATGTGAGTGTGTGAAAGGAGAGGTGTGTGTGACTGTTTATGCATGTGCCAGATGTTTACACCAAGAGGGGATGACAAGTGAGTGAGTGTGTGGGGGTGTGTCTGAGTGTGTGAAAGGGTAGCAAAGGCACAGGAGTGAGTGTGTACTATATTGTACATTGCAGCGACCTTGATCCAACACCTAGGCACCTCGTCAACAGATTCACATCCCTTGACATAACAGTAAAGGTGTTGGGTTCAAGCCCCAGTCAGGGCTACCTACTGACTCCCTAACAATATTTTAAATTAAACAATAACAAAGTTGACCTAAACCAGAAGAATGACAGGTTTTGTATTATATATCACAGAAACGTTTGCAGGTTACATTTAGACACCTGAGTGTAGGGGAGAGAGGAGCAGTAGGAAGTCTCTTACATGCTGACTAGACCGGTTGCAAGCGTGTTGATTTTGTCCATCCACACCAGACGTGATCAGGACACGCAGGTTGAAATATCAAAATTAACTCTGAACTAACTATATTCATTTGGGAACAGGTCGAAAAGTATTAAACATCCATGGCAATTTAGCTAGCTAGCTTGCTGTTGCTAGCTAATTTGTCCTGGGATATAAACATTGGGTTGTTATTTTACCTGAAATGCACAAGGTCCTCTACTCCGACAATTAATCCACAGATAAAAGGGTAAACAGTTTGTTTCTAGTAATCTCTCCTCCTTCAGGGTTCTTCTTCAGACTTTATATGGCGGTTGGCAAACAACTTTAAGGTGCGTTACCACTACCAACTGGACTGGAGTGTGGACTTCAGTTCATCTTTCAATCACCCACGTGGGTATATACTCCTAAAAACCAATGGGGAGATGGGAGAGGCGGGACTTGCAGCGCATCAAACGTCACAAATAGAACCACGTTCTATTTTAGCGCCTGGCTACGCAGACGCATGCGAGCAATTCGGATGCATTGATTAAATAGCATGTGTACATTTATACATTTATGTACATTTGTACATAAATATGTATGTGTACATTTATTTTGCAACGCTCGCGCACGAGTGCGAGTGGTGTGGCCAGCATGTTAGACACCTGGGTGGAGGGGAGAGAGGAGCAGCAATAGTAGGTGTGTGAACTCTAACTTGATTATAGTGAACACTTGGCAAAGTGTCATTTTTGATATATACACACTTGCATTCAAGAGACAATAAGGATGAATACAATGTGGATCTGGTACCATAACATCATTGACAGACAGCTCTGAACTCTCACTGATGCACACTCAAAACTACTGCTTGTTGTTCAGGAATAAATCTGCTCAGTTTGGTCGATAATTGCCAGGAAACCCGGGCTGATAGGTTTGTGTGTTTGAGTGTGCATGTTTGCGTACGTGTGTGCATGCGTGTTGTGTGACAAGGGGCAGAGCCCAGGTGGGTTGGTCCAGCAATAAGAATCATGAGACAGAAAATGAGGATCTTGAGGATGTCATGGTGGCTCTGACTTTAAATTACAGTCTTTTCCAGATGAGCGGCTGGATTCCAATCTGGTTTGTTCCGCTGGAGTGGACAGCTATCCGTCTACATCAAATATTCAATGAATGGGCCCTGTACACTGGCAAAATTACTACTTCAAGCATCCTTCATCACTTCTCTGTCTCTCTCTCTCTCCATCTGGCCCCTTTCTTTCTCTTTCTCTCTCTCAATCTCCCCTCTCTCTCTCAAATCAAATCAAATTGTATTTGCACATGCGCCGACTACAACGCATCACCTTACAGTGAAATGAAATGCTTACTTACAAGCCCTTAACCAACAAGGCAGTTTAAAAAATACAAATGAGAATAAGAAATAAAAGTTACAAGTAGATAAAGAGCAGAGGTTAAATAACAATAGCGAGACTATATACAGGTGGTACCGGTACAGAGTCAATGTGCGGGGGCACTGGTTAGTCGAGGTAATTGAGGTAATATGTACATGTAGGTAAAGTTATTAAAGTGACTATACATAGATAATAATAAAAGATAGTAGCAGCGGTTGCTAAAAGAGAGGGGGGGGGGGGAAATACAAATAGTCTGGTAGCCATTTGATTAGATGTTCAGGAGTCTGATGGCTTGGGCGTTAGAAGCTGTTTAGAAACCTCTTGGACCTAGACTTGTGCTCCGGTACCACTTGCCGTGCGGGAAGCAGAGAGAATAGTCCATGACAAGTGTGGCTGGAATCAATTTTTTGGGCCTTCCTCTGACACTGCCTGGTATAGAGGTCCTGGATGCAGGGGAAGCTTGGCCCCAGTGATGTACTGGGCCGTACACTCTCTCTCTCTACCTCGTCTCTCTAGTTTCAGATGTACACCTCCCTCCCTGCGTCACCAGTCCTCTCCTTTAACTGCATTACCTACATTATTACTTTCGTTCCATTATAGCACCTAACTCCAGCACATAGTGGAGGAGTGTACACTAACACCCCAATCCACAAAGCATCTCAGAGTACGAGTGATAGGATCTAGGATCTGTTCATATAATATTTATTCATTTATGATTCTAAAAGGAAATCTGACCCTAGATCAGCACTCCTACTCTGAGACACTATGTGGATACGGACCCTGGACCAAGCTTTAGAGATGTAACGCCCTGGACCAGAGCTTTAGAGATGTAACTCTACTGTCTACTTCCGGGTTGGAGCGAGCGGTCGCATTCGCACTTTGGTCCGCAGGTAGTATAACTTTTCATTACATTTAATTACATTTCATTATAGTACAACGGTTTTGATTTGTCTAATCTTAGCAATTTCTCTAGCTAGCTACATAGCCGTCTTTGTATCAAAGATAATTGCGTAATTATCGTATTCCGTCGCCTAACGTAGTCTACACTGCTATCTGCCCAGCAGCTAGCCAGCTAGCAAACGTCTACCGAATAGCAGCACTGTAGAAACTATTACACTCAACTGAACGACTTGATTAGTGTAGTGTTAGCTAGCTACATAGTTGTCTTGCTGTCTTCGTATCCAAGATAATTGTGTAGTTTAGATGCGTAGTTTAGAGTGATTATCTTAATTTACCGAGGTTAGCTAGCCAGCTATTTGTCGTCCTTAACGTAGGAGACACTGCTAGCTAGCAACAGCTAGCCAACGTCTACCGAATAGAACTTCCGCACTCAACAACCGGTCGCATTCCGCTTCGCTCCACAGGTAGTATCACATTTTCATTTCATTTCATTACAGTACAACGGTTTGATTTGTTTGATCGTAGCTAGCTACATAGGCTAGCTACATAGCCGTCCTTGTATCAAAGATATGTGTAGTCTAGAGCGATTTTCTAGGTTTAGCTAGCCAGCTATTGTCGTTCTTTTAACGCAACGTAACGTAATCAACACTGCTAGCGAGCCAGCTAGCCCCGAATAGCAGCACTGTAGAAACTATTACACTAACGGAACGACTTGATTAGTGTAGTGTCAACAACGCAGCCACTGCCAGCTAGCCTTACAAGTCAACAACGCACCACTGCCAGCTAGCCTACTTCAGCAGTACTTTATCATTTTTAATCATTTTAGTCAATAAGATTCTTGCTACGTAAGCTTAACTTTCTGAACATTCGAGACGTGCCAGTCCACTTGTCCATTCCAATCTCCTTTGCATTAGCGTAGCCTCTTCTGTAGCCTGTCAAACTATGTGTCTGTCTATCCCTGTTCTCTCCTCTCTGCACAGACCATACAAATGCTCCACCACCGCGTGGGCCGCGGCCACCCTAATCTGGTGGTCCTGCGCGCACGACCCACGTGGAGTTCCAGGTCTCCGGTAGCCTCTGGAACTGCCGATCTGCGGCCAACAAGGCAGAGTTCATCTCAGCCTATGCCTCCCTCCAGTCCTCGACTTCTTGGCACTGGACGGAAACATGGATCACCACAGATAACACTGCTACTCCTACTGCTCTCTCTTCGTCCGCCCACGTGTTCTCGCACACCCCGAGAGCTTCTGGTCAGCGGGGTGGTGGCACCGGGATCCTATCTCTCCAAGTGGTCATTCTCTCTTTCTCCCCTTACCCATCTGTCTATCGCCTCCTTTGAATTCCCATGCTGTCACAGTTACCAGCCCTTTCAAGCTTAACATCCTCTATCAATTTATCTCCCTCCAGGTTCCCTCGGAGAGTTCATCAATGAGCTTGATGCTTTGATAAGTTCCTTTCCTGAGGACGGCCTCACCTCTACAGTTCTGGGCGGACTTTAAAACGGCCCCCGCGTACTTACCTTTGACTCATTCTCTCTCTCTGCCTTCCTATCTTTTCAACACCTCTCTCTCTCCTCTTTTGACCTCACCCTCTCACCTTCCCCCCTTATCACAAGGCAGGCAATACCGCTCCGACTCTGCATCTTTACTATGACTGCTGTTTCTTCCCAGCTAACCTCATTGCAACTGCTCCACAGTCTCCGACCACTACCTTGTATCCTTTTCCCTCTCGCTCTCATCCACACTTCCACACTGCCCTACTCGGGATGGTATCACGCACGTCCCAACCTTAGCTTTCCTCTCTCCCCGCTAACTTCTCTCCTCTTCCTCCTTAGTCTTCTCTTCCCTCTGCTCAAACCTTCTCCACCTATCTCCTGATTCTGCCTCCTCAACCTCTCCTCTCCCTCCTTTTCTGCATCCTTTGACTCTCTCTGTCGCCCTATGCCTCCAGGCCGGACTCGGTCCTCCCTCCCGCTCCTGTGGCGTCGCACGACTCATTTGCGAGCTCAACAGAAACAGGGCTTCCGGGCAGCCGAGCGGAAATGGAGGAATCGCCTCCCTGCGGACTGGCATCCTTTCACTCCCTCCTCTCTACAATTTTCCTTCTTCTGTCTCTGCTGCTAAAGCCACTTCTACCACTCTAAAATTCCAAGCATCTGCTCTAGCTCTAACCCTAGGTAAAGCTTGTTTCCACTATCTTTCCTTTCTTGTTTCCTCTCTTCGCTGCTCATCAACCCCTACACCCCGCCCCCCTCTCCCTCCCTCCAACCCCCCCTCCTCCTCCTCCTCTCTTGCAGATGACGTTCGTCAACTACATTTTGAAAAGCAGCGTCGACGACAAATCCGATCCTCGTTTCTAAGTCAAACGACCACGCGCTGGTTTCTGCTCACACGTGCCCTACCTGTGCTCTGACCTCTTTCTCACGCCTCTCTCTCCAGATGATCTCGCGTCTTGTGACGGCCGGCCGCCCAAACAACCTGCCCCGCTTGACCCTATGTCCCTCCTCTTCTCTCCGAGGCCATTCCGGAGGACCTTCTCCCTTACCTCAACTCGCTCATCAACGTATCCCTGACCGCTGGCTACGTCCCTTCCGTCTTCAGAGAGCGAGAGTTGCACCCCTCTTAATATAAAACCTACACTCGTCCCTCGATGTCAACAACTACAGACCAAGTTATCCCTTCTTTCTTTTCTCTCCAAAACTCTTGAACGTTTGCCGTCCTTGGCCAGCTCTCCGCTATTCTCTTCAGAATGACCTTCTTGGATCCAAATCAGTTGCAGGTTTTCCAAGACTAGTCATTCAACTGAGACTGCTCTTCTCTGTATCACGGAGGCGCTCCGCCACTTGCTAAAGCTAACTCTTCTCTTCCTCTGCTCTCATCCTTCTAGACCTATCCGGCTGCCTTCGATACTGTGAACCATCAGAATCTCCTCGCACCCTCTCCGAGGTTGGGCATCTCTGGCGCGGCCACGCTTGGATTGCGGTCCACCGACAGGTCGCTCCTACCAGGTGGCGTGGCGAGAATCAATGTCTCCTCACCACGTGCTCTGACCACTGGTGTCCACCAGGGGCTCTGTTCTAGGCCTCATCCTATTCTGGCTAATACACCAAGTCACGTTGCTTCTGTCATAACTCAACCATGGTTCTCCTATCATTGCTATGCAAGACGACACAACTAATCTTCTCCTTTCCCCCTTTCTGATGACAGGTGGCGAATCGCATCTCTGCATGTCTGGCAAGACATATCAGTGTGGATGACGGATCACCACCTCAAGCTGAACCTCGGCAAGACGGAGCTGGCTCTTCCTCCCGGGAAAGACTGCCCGTTCCATTGACTTCGCCATCACCGGTTGACAACCTCCATTGTGTCCTCCTCCACTCCAGAGCGGCTAAGAACGCTTGGCGTGATCCTTGGGACAACCACCCTGTCGTTCTCAACTAACATGCAAGGCGGTGGCCCGTTTCCTGTACGTTCATGCTCCTACAACATCGCAGAGTAACGACCCTGCCTCACACAGGAAGCGGCGCAGGTCCTAATCCAGGCACTTGTATCTCCCGTCTGGATTACTGCAAAACTCGCTGTTGGCTGGGCTCCCTGGCCTGTGCCATTAAACCCCTACAACTCACCAGAACGGCCGCAGGCCCCGTCAGGGTTTCAACCTCCCAAGTTCTCTCACGGTCACCCCGCTGCTCCTCCGCTCTCTCCACTGGCTTCCGTTGGAAGCTCGCATCCGCTAAAGACACATGGTGCTTGCCTACGGAGCTGTGAGGGGAACGGCACGCTCAGTACCTCCAGGCCTCTGATCAGGCCCTACACCCAAACAAGGGCAACTGCGTTCATCCCACCTCTGGCCTGCTCGCCTCGCCTACCACTGAGGAAGTACAGTTTCCCCGCTCAGCCCAGTCAAAACTGTTCGCTGCTGCTGGCCCCCTAATGTGGAAGCAAAATCCCTCACGGACGCCAAGGACAGCGAGTCAATCCAACCACCCTTCGGGACACCTGAAACACCCACCTCTTTAAGGAATACCTAGGGTAGGATAAAGTAATCCTTCTCACCCCTCCCCCCCCCACCCCCCCTTAAAAGATTTAGATGCACTATTGTAAAGTGGCTGTTCCACTGGATGTCATAAGGTGAATGCACCAATTTGTAAGTCGCTCTGGATAAGAGCGTCTGCTAAATGACTTAAATGTAAATGTAAATGTAACGCCCTGGACCAGAGCTTTAGAGATGTAACGCCCTGGACCAGAGCTTTAGAGATGTAACGCCATGGACCAGAGCTTTAGAGATGTAACGCCCTGGACCAGAGCTTTAGAGATGTAACGCCCTGGACCAGAGCTTTAGAGATGTAACGCCCTGGACCAGAGCTTTATAGATCACTGTGAATAACTGAATCCATTCAGAGAGAAGCACATGCCCCATATTCACTTAGACACATATACGTACACGCACGCACACACACACATGCAAACAGATGCGTGTATACATTGAGTATACCAAACATTAGGAACATTTTCCCAATATTGAGTTGCACCCCTGACTTTTTTTTAACCTCAGATCTGCCTAAATTCATCGGGGCATGGACTCTACAAGGTGTCGAAAGCGTTCCACAGGGATGGGGGCCCATGTTGACTCCAATGCTTCCCACAGTTGTGTCAAGTTGGCTGGATGTCCTTTGGGTGCTGGACCATTCTTGATACACACGGAAAACTGATGAGTGTGAAAAACCCAGCAGCGCTGCAGTTCTTGACACAAACCGGTGCGCCTGGCACCTCCTACCATACCCCATTCAAAGGCACTTATATTTTTTGTCTTGCCCATTCACCCTCTGAATGGCACACATACAATCCATGTCTCAAGGTGTAAAAATCATTCTTTAATCTTAAGGATCCGCCCCTTTAAAAAAAATAATTGACACCTCAAATTACATACCCAAATCTAACTGCCTGTAGCTCAGGACCTGAAGCAAGGATATGCATATTCTTGATACCATTTGAAAGGAAACACTTTGAAGTTTGTGGAAATGTGAAATGAATGTAGGAGAATATAACACATTATATCTGGTAAAAGATAATACAAAGAAAAAAACATGCGTTATTTTGTACCATCATCTTTGAAATGCAAGAGATGCGCAATTTAGATTTTGGCCACTGGATGGCAGCATTGTATGTGCAAAGTTTTAGACTGATCCAATGAACCATCGCATTTCTGTTCAACATTTTGTGTTAAGACTGCTCAAATGTGCCTAATTGGTTTATTCATAATTTTTTTAGTTCATAACTGTGCACTCTCCTCAAACAATAGCATGGTATTATTTCACTGTAATAGCTACTGTAAATTTGACAGTGTAGTTAGATTAACAAGAATTGAAGCTTTCTGCCAATATCAGATACAGTGGGGAGAACAAGTATTTGATACACTGACAATTTTGCAGGTTTTCCTACTTACAAAGCATGTAGAGGTCTGTAATTTTTATCATAGGTACACTTCAACTGTGAGAGAAGGAATCTAAAACAAAAATCCAGAAAATCACATTGTATGATTTTTAATTAATTAATTTGCATTTTATTGCATGACATAAGTATTTGATACATCAGAAAAGCAGAACTGAATATTTGGTACAGAAACCTTAGTTTGCAATTACAGAGCTTTGACTCATTCCCTCTGCCTCCTTCTTCCACTCCTTCCTCCTTTTTGACCTCACCTCTCTACCTTCCCCCCTACTCACAAGGCAGGCAATACGCTCGACCTCATCTTACTAGATCTGCTTCTTCCACTTAACCTCATTGCAAACTCCCCTCCCAAGTCTCCGACCACTTACCTTGTATCCTTTCATCCCTCTCGCTCTCATCCAACACTTCCCACATCCCCTAGACTTCGGATGGTTATTCACGCCCGTCCCAACCTTCGCTCTCTCTCCCCGCGCTACTCTCTCCTTCTTCCATCCTATCATCTCTTCCCTCTTGCTCAAACCTTCTCCAACCTATCTCCTGATTCTGCCTACCTTCAACCCTCCTCTCCTCCCTTTCTGCATCCTTTGACTCTCTCTGTCCCCCTATTCCTCCAGGCCGCGCTCGGTCCTCCCCTCCCGCTCCGTGGACATCGACGACTCATTGCGAGCTCACAAAACAGGGCTCCGGGCCAGCCAAAGCGGAAATGAGGAAAACTCGCCCTCCACTGCGGAGGCTGGCCATCCTTTCACTCCCTCCTACTCTACACTTTCCTCTTCTGTCTCTGCGCTAAAAGAGGCCACTTTCTACCCACTCTAAATTTCCAAGCATCTTGCCTTCTAACCCTAGGAAGCTCTTGTGCCACCTTCTCCTCCCTCCTGAATCCTCCTCCCCCTCCCCCCCCTCCTCCCTCTCTGCAGATGGGGGGGAACTTGCGTCAACCATTTTGAAAAAGAAGGTCGAACGACATCCGATCCTCGTTTGCTAAGTCAAACGACACCGCTGGTTCTGCTCACACTGCCCTACCCTGTGCTCTGACCTCTTTCTCCCCTCTCTTCTCCAGATGAAATCCGCGTCTTGGACGGCCGGCCGCCCAACAAACCTGCCCGCTTGACCCTACCCCTCCCTCTCTTCTCCAGACCATTTCCGGAGACCTTCTCCCTTACCTACCACCGCTCATCAACTATCCCTGACCGCTTGGGCTAACGTCCCTTCCGTCTTCAAGAGAGCGAGAGTTCACCCCTTCTGAAAAAACCTACACTCGATCCCTGCCGATGTCAACAACTACAGACCAGTATCCCTTCCTTTCTTTCTCTCCAAAACTCTTGAACGTGCCGTTGGCCAGCTCTCACGCTATCTCTCTTCAGAATACCTTCTTTGATTCCAAAATCAGTCAGGTTTCAAGACATCATTCAACTGATGACTGCTGCTTCTCTGATATCACGGAGCGACTCCGCACGTGCTAAAGCTAACATCTTCTCTCCTCTGCTCTCATCCTTCTAGACCTATGCTGCTTCGATACTGGCTGAACCCATCAGATCCTCCTCTCCACCCTCTCCGAGTTGGGCTCTCTGGGCGCGGCCCACGCTTGGATTGCCGTCCTGACCTGACAGGGTCGCTCCTACCATGGTGCGTGCGCGAGAATCTGTCTCCTCACCACGCGGCTCTGACCACTGTGTCCCCCAGGGCTCTGTTCTAGGGCCCTCTCCCTATTCTCGCTATACACCAATCACTTGGCTCTGTACATAACCTCACATGGTCTCTTCCTATCATTTGCTATGCCAGACGCACACAACAACTAATCTTCTCCTTCTCCCCTTCTGATGGACCAGGTGGCCGAATCGCATCTCTGCATGTCTGGCAGACATATCAGTGTGGATGACGGCATCCACCACTCAAGCTGAACAACCTCGGCAAGACGGAGCTTGCCTCTTCCTCCCGGGAGAAGGACTGCACCGTTCATGATCTCGCCATCACGGTGACAACTCCATTGTGTCCTCCTCCCAGAGGCGCTAAGAACCTTGGCGTGCTTCCTGCGACCAACACCCTGTTCGTTCTCAACTAACATCAAGGCGGTGGCCCGTTCCTTGTAGGTTCATGCTCTTACAACATCCGCAGCGTACGACCCTGCCTCACACAGGAAGCGGGCAGGTCCTAATCCAGGCCACTTGTCATCTTCCGCTGGATTACTTGCAAACTCGCTGTTTGGCTGGGCTCCCTGCCGTGGCCATTAAACCCCTACAACTCATCCAGAACGCCGCACCCGTCTGGGTTTCAACCTTTCCCAAGTTCTCTTCACGTCCCCCGCTCCTCCGCTCTCTCCACTGGCTTCCAGTTGAGCTCGGCATCCCGCTACAAGACCATGGTGCTTGCCTACGGAGCTGTGAGGGAACGGCACCTCAGTACCTCCCAGCCTCTGATCAGGCCCTTACACCCAAACAAGGGCACTGCGTTCATTCCACCTCTGGCCTGCTCGCCTCCCAGTACCACTGAGGGAAGTTACAGTATCCCGCTCAGCCCAGCTCAAAACTGTTCGCTGCTTCTGGCCCCCTAATGGTGGAACAAACTTCCCTCACGATCGCCAGGACAGCGGTAGTCAATCACCACCTTCCGGAGACACCTAGAAACCCCACCTCTTTTAGGAATACCTAAGGTAGATAAAGTAATTCCTTCTCACCCCACCCCCCCCCCCCTTAAAGATTTTAGATTGCACTATTGTAAAGTGCGCTGTTCCCACTGGATGTATAAGGTGAATGCACCAATTGGTGTAAGTCGCCTCTGGATAAAGCGTCCTGCTAAATGACTTTAAACTGTAAATTAAATGTAACGCCCGTGGACAGAGGCTTTAGAAGATGTAACGGCCCTGGACCCGAGCTTTAGAGATGTAACGCCATGGACCAGAGCTTTAGAGATGTAACGCCCTGGACCAGAGCTTTTAGAGAGTAACGCCCGTGACCAGAGCTTTAGAGATGTAACGCCCTGCGACCAGAAGCTTTATAGATCACTGTGAATAACTTGAAATCCATCCAGAGAGAGCACATGCCCATATCACTTAGACACATATACGTCACGCACGCACACACCACATGCAAACAGATGCGTGTAACATGAGTAACCAAACATTAGGAACATTTCCCAATTATTGAGTTGCACCCTGACTTTTTTTATAACCTCAGATCTGCCTAAATTTCACGGAGGGCATGGACTCTCTACTAAGTGTCGGAAAGCGATTCCACAGGGATGGGGCCCATGTGACTCCAATGCTTCCCACAGTTGTGTCAAGTTGCTGGATGGTCCTTTGGTGCGCTACCATTCTTGATACACCACGCGGAAAAACTTGATGAGTGTGAAAAACCCAGCAGCGCTGCAGTTCTTGGACACAAACCGGTGCGCCTGGCACCTTCCTACCAACCCCATCAAGGCACTTATACTTTTTGTCTTGCCCATTCACCCTCTGAATGGCACACATACAATCCATTGTCTCAAGGTGTTAAAAAATCATTCTTAAATCTTAAGGCATCCGCCCCTTTTAAAAAAAATATATGGACACTCAAAATTACATACCCAAATCTAAACTGCCTGTAGCTCAGGACCTGAAGCAAGGATATGCATATTCTTATACCATTTGAAAGGAAACACTTTGAAGT
The DNA here is from genome assembly GCF_002910315.2 of Salvelinus sp. IW2-2015. Lineage (NCBI taxonomy): Eukaryota > Metazoa > Chordata > Actinopteri > Salmoniformes > Salmonidae > Salvelinus > Salvelinus sp. IW2-2015. Next base: position 33,846,082 of record NC_036842.1, read on the forward strand.
TTGTGGAAATGGTGAAATGAATGTAGGAGAATATAACACATTTATATCTGGTAAAAGATAATACCAAAGAAAAAAAACATCGTTATTTTGCTACCATCATCATTTTGAAATTGCAAAAGAGATGCGCAATTTAGATTTTGGCACTGGATGGCAGGCATTGTATGATGCAAAGTTTTAGGACTTGATCCCAATAACCATCGCATTTCTGTTCACATTTGTGTTAAGACTGCTCAACATGTTTTATGCCTAATTGGTTTATTCATTAATTTTTTAGTTCATAACTGTGCACTCTCCTCAGAACAATGCATGGGTATGATTTCACTGTCAATGCTACTGTAAATTGACAGTGATAGATTAGATTAACAAGATTGAAGCTTTTCTGCCAATATCAGATACAGTGGGAGAACAAGTATTTGATACACTACAATTTTGCAAGGTTTTCCTACTTACCAAAGCAGTAGTAGAGGTCCTGTTATTTTTTCATAGGTACACTTCAACTGTGAGAGAAGGAAATCTAAACAAAAATCCAGAAAATCACATTGTATGATTTCTTTAATTAAATTAATTGCATTTTATGCATACATAAGTATTGATACATCAGAAAAAGCAGAAACTGAATATTTTGTACAGAAACCTTAGTTTTGCAATTACAGCAGATCATACGTTCCTTGTAGTTCTTTGACAGGTTTGCACACACTGCAGCAGGAGTTTTGGGCCCACTCCTCCATACAGACCTTCTCAGATTTTCAGGTTTCGGGGCTGTCGCTGGGCAATACGGATTTCGGCTCCCTCCAAAGATTTTCTATTGGGTTCATCTGGAGACTGGCTAGGGCCACTCCAGGACCTTGAGATGCTTCTTACGGAGCACTCACTTAGTTGCCCTGGCTGTGTGTTTCGAGCGTTGGTGCATGCTGCGAAAAGACCCAGCCCACGACCCATCTTCAATTCTTCTTACTGAAGGAAGGAGGTTGTTGGTCAACGATCTCGCAGATACAGGCCCCATCCATCCTTCCCTTCAATACGGTGCAGTCGCCTGTCCCCTTGCAGAAAAGCATCCCCAAAGGAATGATGTTTCCACCTCCATGCTTCACGGTTGGGATGCGTGTTCTTGGAGGTTGTACTCATCCCCTTCTATTCCTCCAAACACGGCGAGTTGGAAGTTTAGGAGCAAAAAGCTCTATTTTTGTCTCATTCAGACCCACATGAACCTTCTCCCATTCCTCCTCGGATCATCCAGATGGTCATTGGCAAACTTCAGACGCGGCCTGGACATGCGTGGCTTGAGCAGGGGGGACCTTTGCGTGCGCTGCAGGATTTTAATCATGCACGGCTAGTTGTATACTCGTCCAATGGTATGTTCTTATGTGGACGTGGGAGTCCCAGCTCTCTTCCAGGATCATTTCACCAGGTTCCTTTGCCGTGTATATATTGGGCTGCACCTCTCCTCATCATTTCCCTCAGATATCTTTGAATGCCCCAGTAGTGTAGAGTGCTTGCCATGGCAGCCCTAGATCCGAGGGGGTGATCTGACCTCACTTGACACTTCATATCCATTTTGTAATAATTGTGCCAACAGTTGTCTCCTTCTCACCAAGCATCTTGCTTTTACCAATAGAGTAGTCCCATCCAGCCTGTGTAACAGGATCTACAACTCATATATCCCTGAGTATTGCCGTTACACAAGTCTTCTCTTTTGTGAGCTGCCAATTGTTGAGTAAGAGTTGTCGACTGTTTTGATGTGAGTTATTGTGGGACAGGTGTCTTGTACTAATCTAGAATAGTTGAATCAGAGTTCAAACAGCGTAGACAGCTAGAAATACGAAGTAATGATGTGAGGATGACACAGGCGAGGGCTTTCTTCAAAGCACAAACTAACAGCTTCTGTGAGAGCTTCTAGAAGATATATTCACTTCTGGTATGGCTAAGGTTCGCATTCAAATACTTATGTAGACAATATGCATATAAATATGCATAATTAATTACCTTGCAACCAAAATCATTTACTAATGTGATATTCTGGATTTTTGTTATCTTATGATTACCGTCATCATCATACATGTTGAGAGTGTACTATGATTAGATAACAGATGAACAGACCTGCTACATGCCTTTGTTAAGATAGAAAACCTGCAAAAATCGCAGTGTATCAAATTAACTTGTCCCCCACGTATGTTCTGTCCGGGAAATTCGTGTTACTTAAATGTCATGCTAATCACAATTAGCACACATTAGCTTCAACTGTACCGGGAGGTGGGATATCAATCTGTAGAGATCCTTAAAGAGGATTTATCAACCGTTAACCTGATCTCCTCCCCTTCATCTACACTGACTTGAAGCTGGATTAACAAAGAGACATCAAGTAAGGGAAATAGCTCTTTGACCTGGATTCACCTTTCAGTCAATTGTCATGGAAAGAGCAGGTGTTGGACCATCTGGACATCTCTCTTTCTATGAGGCAGTTTACTGGACATCTCTCTTTCTATGCAGGCAGGTTTACTGGACATCTCTCTTTCTATGGGGCAGTTTACTGGACATCTCTCTTTCTATGGGGCAGGTTTACTGGGACATCTCCTCTTTCTATGAGCAGGTTTACTGCGACATCTCTCTTTCTATGAGGCAGGTTTACTGGACATCTCTCTTTCTATGAGGCAGGTTTACTGGACATCTCTCTTTTCTATAGGGCAGGGTTTACTGGACATCTCTCTTTCTATGAGGCAGGGGTTTACTGGACATCTCTCTTTCTATGAGGCAGGTTTACGGACATCTCTCTTTCTATGAGGCAGTTTACTGGACATCTCTCTTCTATGGGGCAGGTTTACTGGACATCTCTCTTTCTATGGGGCAGTTTACTGGACATCTCTCTTTCTATGAGTCAGGTTTACTGGACATCTCCTTTCTATGGGGCAGCGTTTTACTGCGACTCTCTCTTTCTATGAGGCCGTTTACTGGACATCTCTCTTTCTATGGAGGCAAGGTTTACGTGACATAATTCTCTTTCTATGGGGCAGGGTTACTGGACATTCTCTCTTTTCTATGGTAGGCAGGTTACTGGACATCTCTCCTTTCTATGAGGCAGTGTTACTGGACATACTCTGCTTCTATGAGGGCAGGTTACTGCGACCATCTCTCTTTCTATTGAGGCAGGTTTATGGACCATCTCTCTTTCTATGAGGCAGTTTACTGGACATCTCTCTTTCTATGAGTGCAGGTTTAGGATTCCTTCTGCGGTACACAATCTCTCTTTCTAGGGCAGGGTTTTACTGGACAAATATCTCTCTTTCTTATGGGGCAGGTTTACTGTGGACATCTCTCTTTCTATGAGGCAGTTTACTGGACATTCTCTCTTTCTATGAGGCAGGTTACTGGACATCTCTCTTTCTATGAGGCAGGTTTAAACTGCACATCTCTCTTTCTATGGAGGGTACAGGTCTCTTTTATGGCTTTCGGACATCTCTCCTTTCTATGGGGCAGGTTTACTGGAACATCTCTCTTTCTATGGCAGGTTTACTGGACATCTCTCTTTCTATGGGCAGGTTTACTGGACATCTCTCTTTCTATGAGGCAGTTTACTGGACATCTCTCTTTCTATGGGCCAGTTTACCTGGACATCTCTCTTTCTATGCGAGGCAGGTTTACTGGACATCTCTCTCCTTCTATATGGGCAGGTTACTGGACATCTCTTCTTCTATGGGGCAGGTTTACGGACATTCTCTCTTTTATGGCAGGTTATGGTCTTCAAGCGTGTTACTGGAAACATCTCTCTTTCTATGGGGCAGGTTTACTGGACATCCTCTCTTTCTATGGGCAGGTTTTAACTGACATCTCTCTTTCTATGAGGGCAAGTTTACTG
>NC_036842.1:33849956-33854956 GCF_002910315.2 Salvelinus sp. IW2-2015
ACATCTCTCTTTCTATGGGGCAGGTTTACTGGACATCTCTCTTTCTATGGGGCAGGTTTACTGGACATCTCTCTTTCTATGGGGCAGGTTTACTGCGTACCCCTATGAGCCATCCTGGTGCATTACTCAGAGAGAGGATGTGACAGAGGACAGATCAGAGCGAGAGAGTGTTTGTGTGTGTGAGTATGTGTGTGTGACTACAGTAAAGGGATCCAGGGATGACTGAAACAAGATCTCAGTTTGACCAATTTAACTTCAGATACCGACGTTTGTCCCCATTTCTCCAAACGTCAAATTTCAAAGTTGCTCCAAACATGACATTTCTAAGTGTTTTGGACAACCTGGGTTGTCTGTTGTTGTTTCCGGCACCTCGCAGCTGTTTAAGTTTAGGCATTAATTCCGATTGGGTAAATTAAGGGTTAATGTTTGGGATATGGTAAAAAAAAAAATGCTGCCCGTCACTGGGATTGAATACGTGACCCTCGGAGCCGGAGCTCGCAGTTTACACCCATCCGCCACCCCAATCCACAAGACCTTAGCAAAACCAATGCTTATTTGTTGCCAATAGTGCCTAGTGGCCGGTTTTGAAAGCATCTCCTGTCGTCCTGGGTACCATGCGGACATCAGCAATGGCCTGACTGACTGACAGGCTACCCCGTTACTGTACCTTATCAGCACCTGTGGATTATTTTATCTTCATGAATAAATCTTACTAGGAAAATAGAGTAGAGTAGATCTAGAATATGTATGTCTTGATCAAAACAATGAGTGGTTTGCCAGGTACTGTGTTGTTCCTGGAATAATGGTGTACCGGTCAGAGTGTATAGAGGATTATAGGCTTCCCTTACGTCAATTAGAGTCATGTCAACTGAAGAACATACAACCACGTCTTGATACATGCATTTAGCAAGAGAAAAGGTCTGTCATCCTTCTCTCGCTCTCGTTCTATTGCTCTCGCAAACACACACTTGCATGTAGTGCTCCCACTCCCGCATGCACACACACACACCCAGAAAGTATAATCAGACAAGTATAGGTACAGTAGGGGTGAAAAATTCCAGGAACTTTTAATGAATTCCCTAGTTTTCCAGAAACCCTGGTTTCGGGAAAACTAGGGAATTTATTGAACGTTACCCTAAGTCTACATAATCCCACCCTTTTTCAGTGCTTTTTGTTTTATTTGCAGCCTAATGAACATGACCCAGGGCTGGTTAAAGCCCAAACCAAAACTTGTAGCAAGATTCTGCAGCCCACCCTTAACCTGCTTTCTCCAACTCCTGACATACACACACCTTCCCCCTCTCCCATCTCCACCCCGGAACTACTGTCTTCTTCCAGATGAGTGATTGTAACACTCAGTCCCTCTGCACACTAATAATACATGGGCCACAATCACAATATGTTAATGTCTGACTGCTGCATCTCCCCCACTGCAGTCATCAAACTGAAGTGAGTGGAGCAGAGAGGGAGGGAGGGAGCTCTTAGCTGAGGACATCAGGATCCATCAGAGAGAGAGAGAGACGGTACAGAGAGAGAGAGCGAGAGAGAGAGATTGAGACAGAGAGAGAGATATATGAAAACGCATCCCTCTGTCCGCTAGGTAGTAGCTCCACTTGCACAGACAGACAGGTGGACAGATGGACGGAGACAGTGGACAGACAGACACAGACAAAGCTGAAATGATCTGTTAGTTTCTGTGTTTGAATGTGATTGTGTCTGTCCGTCCGTCCGTCTGCCTGTCTATCTGTCTATCAGTCTGCCTACTGGTCTGTCTGTCATTCTGCCTGCCTGCCTGTCTGTCCGAATTAAATTGTGCACCTGTCTAGCTATCTCTCCCTCTCCCTCTCTCTCTCTCTCTCTCTCTCTCTCTCTCTCTCTCTCGTGGCATTACAGTGTGTGTGTGTGTGTGTGTTCGTTGTGAGATGCGGGCAGGAGAGCCAGTTAGAGACAGCAGAGAGATGCGGCAATTAGATAAATAAATACGAATAAAAGATAAACAAACATCAAGGGAGCATCATGAGGAGGAGAAGAGAAGGGAGATATGGAAGCTATGAGAGGAAGAGGGAGAGATGAAGGAGAGGAGAGGAGAGGAGGAGGGAGAGATGGAGGCTAGGAGAGGAGGAGGAGGGAGAGATGGAGCGAGAGGAAGAAGGGAGAGATGGAGTGGAGGAGTGAGATTATGGAGGACAAGCGAGAGGAGGTGGGAGTGATGGAAGCTAGAGAGGAGGAGGGCGAGATGGAGGAGAGGAGGGAAAGATGAAGGCTAGGAGAAGAGGAGGGAGAGATGGAGGCTAGGAGGGGAGGGGAGAGATGGAGGAGGGAGAGATGGAGGCTAGGAGAGGAGGATGGAGAGATGGAGAGGAGGAGGAGAGATGGAGAGGAGGAGGGAGAGATGGAGAGATGGAGGCTAGGCGAGGAGGAGGGAGAGATGGAGGCTAGGAGAGGAGGAGGGAGAGATGGAGCTAGGAGAGGAGAAGGGGAGATGGAGGAGAGGAGGGAGAGATGGAAGGCTAAGAGAGGAGGAGGGAGAGATGGAGGCTAGGAGGGGAGGGAGAGATGGAGGAGGGAGAATGGAGGCTAGGAGAGGAGGATGGAGAGATGGAGAGGAGAAGGGAGAGATTTGGCTAGGAGAGGAGGAGGGAGAGATGGAGAGATGGAGGTTAGGCGAGGTGGAGGGAGAGATGGAGGCTAGGAGAGGAGGAGGGAGAGATGGGAGGCTAGAGAGGAGAAGGGAGAGATGGAGGCTCTGCCGAGGAAGAGGGAGAGATGAAGGAGAGGAGAAGGGAGAGATGGAGGAGAGGAGATGAGGAAAGTAGAGATGGAGGAGAGGAGAAGGGAGAGATGGGAGAGGAGATGAGAAAGTAGAGATGGAGGAGAGGAGAAGGGAGAGATGGAGAAGGGGAGAGATGAGAAGGGAGGAGATGGAGAAGGGAGAGATGGAGGGGAGGAGTGAGATATGGAGGACAGGGAGGAGGAGGGAGTGATCGAGGCTAGGAGAGGAGGGAGGGCGAGATGGAGGGGAGGCAGTGAGCGATGGAGGCTAGGAGAGGAGGAGGGAGAGATGGAGGCTAGGAGAGAGGCGGGAGAGGTATGGGACGCTAGAAGGGGAGGAGAGATGGAGGGAGAGATGGGAGGGCTAGGAGAGGAGGAGGAGAGATGGAGGCTAGGAGGGGGGGAGAGATGGAGGCTAGGAGAAGGAGGATGGGAGAGATGGAGAGGAGAAGGGAGAGATGGTGGCTAGGAGAGGAGGAGGGAGAGTTGGAGAGATGGAGGTTAGGCGAGGTGGAGGGAGAGATGGAGGCTAGGAGAGGAGGAGGGAGAGATGGAGGCTAGGAGTGGGAAGGGAGAGATGGAGGCTCTGCGAGGAAGAGGAGAGATGAAGGAGAGGAGAAGGGAGAGATGGAGGAGAGGAGATGAGAAAGTAGAGATGGAGGAGAGGAGAAGGGAGAGATGGAGGAGAGGAGATGAGAAAGTAGAGATGGAGGAGAGGAGAAAGGGAGAGATGGAGAAGGGAGAGATGGAGAAGGGAGAGATGGGAAGAGGAGAGATGGAGGGGAGGATGAGAGTGAATATGGAGGACAGGGGAGGAGGAGGGAGTGATCGAGGCTAGAGAGGAGGAGGGCGAGATGGAGGGGAGGAGTGACCGATGGAGGCTAGGAGAGGAGGAGGGAGAGATGGAGGCTAGGAGAGAGGCGGGAGAGATGGACGCTAGAGGGGAGGAGAGGATGGAGAGTGGCAGGGAGAGATGGAGGCTAGGAGAGGAGGAGGGAGAGATGGAGGCTAGGAGGGGAGGGAGAGATGGAGGCTAGGAGAGGAGGATGGAGAGATGGAGAGGAGAAGGGAGAGATGGTGGCTAGGAAGGAGGAGGGAGAGATGGAGAGATGGAGGTTAGGCGAGGTGGAGGGAGAGATGGAGGCTAGGAGAGGAGGAGGGAGAGATGGAGGCTAGGAGAGGAGAAGGGAGAGATGCGAGGCTCTGCGAGAAGAGGGAGAGATGAAGGAGAGGAGAAGGGAGAGATGGAGGAGAGGAGATGAGAAAGTAGAATAGAAGAGAAGGAGAGATGGAGGAAGCAGATGAGAAATAGAGATGAGGGAGAGAGAAGGGAGAGAATGGAGAAGGAGAGATGGAGAAAGAGGAGAGATGGGAGAAGGGAGGAGATGGAGGGGAGGAGTGAGATCATGGAGGACAGGGGAGGAGGAGGAGTGATTCGAGGCTAGGAGAGGAGGAGGGCGAGATGGAGGGGAGGAGTGAGCGATGGAGAGCTAGGAGAGGAGGAGGGAGAGATGGAGGCTAGGAGAGAGGCAAGAGATGGACGCTAGAAGGGGGAGGGAGAGATGAGAGAGATGGAGGCTAGGAGGAGGAGGAGGGAGAGATGAGAGAAGTAGATGAGAGGGGGAGGAGAGATGGGACGGGTAGGGAGGAGGAGGAGGGAGAGGATGGGGGCAGGGAGAGGAGGAGGAGAAGGGAGAGAGAGGCTGGAGAGGGAGCGAGAGGGAGATGAGGTAGGAGGGGAGGTGGAGACAGATGGAAGAGAAGGGGAGAGCAGCGAAATGGCATGGAGAGGAGAGGAAGAGATGGAGAGATGGAGCTAGCGAAGGAGGAGGGAGAGATGAGAGGCTAGGAGAGGAGAGGGAGAGATGGAGCTAGAGAGGAGAAGGGAGAGATGGAGGCCTCTTGAGAGGAAGGGAGAGATAGGAGAGGAGAAGGGAGAGATGTGGGGAGAGGAGATGAGAAGTAGAGATGGAGGAGAGGAGAAGGGAGAGATGGAGGAGAGGAGATGAGTATGAGAAAGTAGAGATGAAATGGAGAGGGAAAGGAGAGTGGAGAAGGGAGATGATGGAGGAGGAGAGGGAGAGATGGAGGGGAGAGTGAGATATGGAGGACTAGGGGAGGATGAGGGAGTTGATCGAGGTAGGAGAGGAGTAGGGCGAGTGGAGGGGAGGACACGTGAGCTGATGGGAGGCTATTTTTCTGCTTTTTTGGAGAGGAGGAGGGAGAGA
>NC_036842.1:33856198-33912151 GCF_002910315.2 Salvelinus sp. IW2-2015
TAGATGAAGAGGAGGAGGAGAGATGGAGAGGGAGGAGAGAATGGAGTCTAGGAGAGGAGAAGGGAGAGATGTAGGCTATGAGAGCGAAGAGGGAGAGATGAAGGAGAGGAGAGGAGGAGGGAGATGGAGGAGAGAGAGATGAGAAAGTAGAGATGGGAGAGGAGGAAAGGAGAGATGCAGGGGGAAAGGGAAAAGAGATGGAGAGCGAGAGGGAGAGGGAGAGATGGAGTGGAGGAGTGAGATATGGAGGACAGGAGAGAGGAGTGGGAGTGCCATGGAAGCTAGGAGAGGAGAGGGGCGAGATGGAGGAGAGGAGGGAAAGATGAGGCTAGGAGAAGAGGAGGGAGAGATGGAGGCTAGGAGGGGAGGGAGAGATGGAGGAGGAGAGATGGAGCTAGGGAGAGGAGGATGGAAGATGGAGAGGAGGAGGAGAGAGATGGAGGGAGGAGGCAGAGAGATGGAGAGATGGAGGCTGAGCGAGGAGGAGGCGAAGATGGAGGCTAGGAGAGGAGGAGGGAGAGATGGAGCTAAGGAGAGAGAATGGGGAGATGTGGAGGAGAGGGAGGGGAGAGATGGAAGGCTAGAGAGGAGGAGGAGAGATGGAGGCTAGGAGAGGGAGGGAGAGATGGAGGAGGAGAATGGAGGCTAGGAGAGGAGGATGGAGAGATGGAGAGGAGAAGGGAGAGATGGTGGCTAGGAGAGGAGGAGGGAGAGATGGAGAGATGGAGGTTAGGCGATGGTGGAGGGAGAGATGGAGGCTAGGAGAGGAGGAGGAGAGATGGAGGCTAGAGTAGGAGAAGGGAGAGATGGAGGCTCTGCGAGGAAGAGGGAGAGATGAAGGAGAGGAGAAGGGAGAGATGGAGGAGAGGAGATGAGAAAAGTAGAGATGGAGGAGAGGAGAAGGGAGGAGATTGGAGGAGAGGAGATGAGAAAGTAGAGATGGAGGAGAGGAGAAGGGAGAGATGGAGAGAAGGAGAGATGGAGAAGGGAGAGATGGAGAGGAAGAGATGGAGGGGAGGAGTGAGATATGGAGGACAGGGAGGAGGAGGGAGTGATCGAGGCTAGGAGAGGAGGGAGGGCGAGATGGAGGGGGGGAGTGAGCGATGGAGGCTAGGAGAGGAGGGAGGGAGAGATGGAGGCTAGGAGAGAGCGGGAGAGTATGGACGCTAGAGGGGAGGGAAGAGATGGAGCAGAGATGGGAGGCTAGGGAGAGCGAGGAGGAAGAGATGGAAGGCTAGGAGGAGGGAGAGATGGAGGCTAGGAGAGGAGGATGGAGAGGATGGAGAGGAGAAGGGAGAGATGGTGGCTAGGAGAGGAGGAGGGAGAGATGGAGAGATGGAGGTTAGGCGAGGCGGAGGGAGAGATGGAGGCTAGGGAGAGGAGGAGGGAGAGATTGGAGGCTAGGAGAGGAGAAGGGAGAGATGGAGGCTCTGCGAGGAAGAGGGAGAGATGAAGGAGAGGAGAAGGGAGAGAAGGAGGAGAGGAATGAGAAAGTAGAGATGGAGAGAGGAGAAGGGAGAGATGGAGGAGAGGAGATGAGAAAGAATAGAGATGGAGGAGAGGAGAAGGGAGAGATGGAGAAGGAGAGATGGAGAAGGGAGAGAGAGAAGGGAGAGATGGAGGGGAGGAGTGAGATATGGAGGACAGGGAGGAGGAGGAAGTGATCGAGGCTAGAGAGGAGGAGGCGAGATGGAGGGGAGGATCAGTGAGAGCGATGGAGGCTAGGAGAGGAGGAGGAGATATGGAGCTAGAGAGGAGGCGGAGAGAGATGGACGCTAGGAAGGGGAGGGAGAGATGGAGGGAGAGATGGGAGGATAGGAGAGGAGGGAGGGAGAGATGGAGGCTAGAGGGGGAGGGAGAGATGGAGGCTAGGAGAGGAGGATGGAGAGATGGAGAGGAGAAGGGAGAGATGGTGGCTAGAGAGGAGGAGGGAGAGATGGCAGAGATGGAGTTAGGCGAGGTGGAGGGAGAGATGGAGGCTAGAAGGAGGAGGGAGAGATGGAGGCTAGGAGAGGAGAAGGAGAGATGGCGAGGCTCTCGAGAAGAGAGAGATGGGAAGGAGAGGAGAAGGGAGAGATGGAGGAGAGGAGATGAGAAAGTAGAGATGGAGGAGAGGAGAAGGAGAGATGGAGGGAGAGGAGATGAGAAATGTAGAGATGGAGGAGAGGAGAAGGAGAGATGGAGAAGGGAGATGAGAGCGAGAGAGGGAGAAGGGAGAGATGGAGGGGAGAGTGAGATATGGAGGACAGGGGAGGAGGAGGGAGTGATCGAGGCTAGGAGAGGAGGAGGGCGAGATGGAGGGGAGGACTGAGCGAGGAGGCTATTGAGAGGAGGAGGGAGAGATGGAGCTAGGGAGAGGAGCGGGAGAGATGGACGCTAGAAGGGGAGGAGAGATGGGAGAGATGGCAAGGCATTCGCAACTTACCTAGCTATCTTAAGATGAATGTGCTAACTGTAAGTTGCTCTGGATAAGAGTGTCTGTTAAATGACTAACATGTAAAGGTAATGTCTCTGTGTCTTCGCCGTCTGGAAGGAAATGACAGGGTTAGTTCTATTGCCATGGTGCTTTTCTCAATGACTATGGCCCAAGTGACATCCTATTCCCTTTGTAGTGCACTTTTGATCAGGCGGTAGGTAGCCTAGTGGTTAGAGCGTTGGGCCAGTAACCGAAAGGTTGCTGGATTGAATCCCTGAGCTGACAAGGTAAAATAATCTGTCGTTCTACCCCTGAACAAGGCAGTTAACCCACTGTTCCCCGGTAGGCCGTCATTGTAAATAAGAATTTGTTGTTAACTAAATAAATAAAGAAGAAATAGGGTGCCATTTGGGACATTGTACTTGATCTGATTCTCAGTAGATCTACAGTAGAACTCCAAACTCACACTAGCTGGCTATTCTCCTCCTTCTGGTTCATATGCTCTAGGCAAACCAGGTACTGGTGTGCTGTCTGGGACCACAATGCTTTAGACACACACACATACGAACGCACACACACGCTCCATAGTGTGGAGACGGGTCATTGATCAGCAGGTCTTATTGGCCTGGCCTAATGTCTTTATCACCACCCTCCTCCTCTTCCCCGTCTCCTCCCCTCCCTTCTCCTCCCATCGTAAATTCAGTGGAGCTAATTGGACATGACTGCGTTTATGTTCCTGCTTCATAAATTTCTTTACTTTGAAGGAGGATCGATTTTCCTGGAGTGCAGTCTCTCGGAGCAGAGGGGTTTGTGTGTGTGTGAGAGTCTCTTCAAGCGATCTCCGACCTCCCTCCTTCCCTCTCTCTTTCTCTCGATCCGTTATCCCTCTCTCTCTCTCTCTCTCTTATCCTTCGCTCTCTATTTCTCCCCCTTATCCCGCTCTCTGTCTCTGTCTTTCTCTTTTATGGGCTCAGGTAATCTATAACGGAACTCCCCATCAATGATCTGGTGACCGGGATAATTGTCGGCCTTTTCACAGCTCTTCCCTCATTCAGACCAAGAAGTAGTTTAAAGTTTCAATCATGACATTTTTCATCGTTGTAAAATGATTGTGAACGTAACAGCTCATGAAGTTTATAATGTAGATGCCATCTAGTCTGTCTGTCTGTTTTCACTGTTGTTTTGGACTTGTATTCCAGACAACATCGGATGGAATCTCTCTCTGTTGTAACGTCTGTGGGAGCATGGGACATGCTAAAGGGAATGTGCTTTTAGGGTAAATATACACACTCCCCTGCTCCCAAACACACACACACTCCCTGCTCCCATACACACACACACTCCCCTGCTCCCATACACACACACTCCCCCGCTCCCCACACACACACTCCCCTGCTCCCATACCACACACACTCCACCGCTCCCATACACACACACACTCCCCGCTCCCATACACACACACACTCCCCCGCTCCCATACACCACAACACACCTCTGCTCCCATACACACACCACTTTCCCCCGCTTACCATACACACACACACTCCCCTGCTCCCATACACACACACACCTCTGCTCCCATACACACCACACTCCCCCGCTACCATACACACACACACACACACCCCTGCTCCCACACACACACTCCCTGCTCCCATACACACCACACACTCCCCGCTCCCATTACACACACACACTCCCCTGCTCCATCACACACACACTCCCCCGCTCCCATACACACACACACTTTCCCCTGCTCCATACACACACACACTCCCCCGCTCCCATACACACACACACCTCTGCTGCCCATACACACACACTCCCCGCTACCATACACACACACACACACACCCCTGCTTCCACACCACACTCCCCCGCTACATACACACACACACACACCCCTGCTCCCACACACACACTCCCCCGCTCCCATACACACACACTTCCCCTGCTCCCATACACACACACACACACCCCTTACTCCCATACACCACACACTACTCCCGCTCCCATACACACACACACACCCCCACTCCCATACACACACACACTCCCCCCGCTCCCATACACACACATCCCCTGCTCCCATACACACACACACCCCTACTCCCATACACACACACACTCCCCTACTCCCATACACACACACACTCCCCCGCTCCCATACACACACACTCCCTGCTCCCATACACCACACCACACCCCCGCTCCTTACACACACACACTCCCCTGCTCCCATCCCTCTCCCATACACACACTCCTTCCACTCCCATACACACACCACTCCTCCACTTCCCCCGCTCCACATACACACCACACACCACACCCTGCTCCCATACACCCACACTCCCCTGCCCCAAATACACCCCACACTCCCCGCTCCCATACACACACACACACTCCCCTGCTCCCATACACACACACGCACACTCCCCTGCTCCCATACCACACACACACCCCTGCTCCCACACACACACTCCCCCTCTCCCATACACACACACCTCCCCGCTCCATACACACACACTCCCCTCTCCCATACACACACACTCCCCCTCTCCCATACACCACACACTCCCCTCCCATACACACACACACACACCCTGCTCCCACACACACACACTCCCCCACACCCCCCCCCCGCTCCCATAAAACATACACTGCATCCACATCACACCCCTGTTCCCACCACCACCACTTCCCCCTCTCCCATACACACACACACACACACACACTCCCCCGCTCCCATACACACGCACCTATGCATACTAGCACTTAGGCACACACGCAAACACACACATACAATTAGACACGCACACACAGACACACCGCTAAAGGTTTTGGGTTGAGGGTTCACCGACCTTAAACATGACCCAGAGGAAAATGGGAGAAATGTCCAGCACTAAGACACTTTAAGTGTTGAAGTCTTTGAAATTACCTTGATCTCTCTCTCTGTGAGTGTGTGTTAGTGTGTGTGTGAGAGTGTGAGTGAAAGTGAGCGCGTGAGTGTGAGCATTTGTGTGGCTTACACTGACATCCCCTGTGTCTACAGAAGCAATGGGTATCCCTGCCCAGTATCCCTGTCCAGTATCCCTGCCCATTGTAAATATGGTATTGGAACTGATACCAAATATTTTCTGTATATAGTCTGTTTACTTACTATATTGTGTATTCATATTTCCTATTCTTATTTCTCATGTGTTTTTTTCTAGTAATACATTGTTATTCATTATTGCATTGTTGGGTTATGAGTTTGCAAGAAAAGCATTTCACAACTAGAAACTAGATCTGTCTGTGTGCATGCGGAGGTTTGTGTGTGTGTGTGTGTGTGTGTGTGTGTATCTGTACTGCTGTGTTTGTGTATGTATAGCTGTGTAAATAATTCACACAGGATGCATTAAATTGCTTTTGCGTGCCTAGCGCTGGACTGGGCTGGGTGGAAAAAGAGAGAGAGAGAGAGAGAGGGGAGAGAGAGAGACCAATGCAGAGTGCAGACTGAAGTAATACAGGACCACTCTACAGTATGTACTGTATGCTGAACAGCAGCCGCCCTACTGGAAATATATAAATAATGAGACTTTGCCACGGCCTGTTTTAAACTCTTCTCTTCTCAGAGGACTCTTCTCACGCACAGAGGTGCAGTAGTGTAGAAAAATAGATGGTGGAAGAACATGTTCATCCTAAATGGGACCCTATTACCTATGTAGTGCACTACTTTTGTTCCCTATATACACTGCTCAAAAAAATAAAGGGAACACTAAAATAACACATCCTAGATCTGAATGAATGAAATATTCTTATTAAATACTTTTTTCTTTACATAGTTGAATGTGCTGACAACAAAATCACACAAAAATGATCAATGGAAATCAAATTTATCAACCCATGGAGGTCTGGATTTGGAGTCACACTCAAAATTAAAGTGGAAAACCACACTACAGGCTGATCCAACTTTGATGTAATGTCCTATAAAAAAGTTCAAGATGAGGCCTCAATAGTTGTGTGTGGCCTCTCACGTGCCTGTATGAACCCCCCTACAACGCCTGGGCATGCTTCCTTATGGAGGGCGGATGTTTCTCTTAGGATCTCCTCCCAGACCTGGAATAAAGCATCCGCCAACTCCTGGACAGTCTTGGGTGAAACGTGGCGTTGGTGATGGAGCGAGAGACATGATTGTCCCAGATGTGCTCAATTGGATTCAGGTCTGGGGAACGGCGGGCCAGTCCATAGCATCAATGCCTTCCTCTTGCAGGAACTGCTACACACTCCAGCCACATGAGGTCTAGCATTGTCTTGCATTATGAGGAACCCAGGGCCAACCACACCAAGCATATGTCTCACAAGGGTCTGAGGATCTCATCTCTGTACCTAATGGCAGTCAGGCTACCTCTGCGAGCACATGGAGGCTGTGCGGCCCCCCAAAGAAATGCCACCCCACACCATGACTGAGCCACCGCCAAACCGGTCATGCTGGAGGGTGTTGCAGCAGCAGAACGTTCTCCACGGCGTCTCCAGACTCTGTCACGTCTGTCACATGTGCTCAGTGTGAACCTGGTTTCATCTGTAAGAGCACAGGGCGCCAGTGGCGAATTTGCCAATCTTGGTGTTCTCTGGCAAATGCCAAACGTCCTGCACCGTGTTGGGCTGTAAGCCAACCCCCACCTGTGGACGTCGGGCCCTTATACCACCCTCATGGAGTCTGTTTCTGACCGTTGAGCAGACACATGCACATTTGTGGCCTGCTGAGGACATTTTGCAGGGCTCTGGCAGTGCTCCTCTCTTTCCTCCTTGCACAAAGGCGGAGGTACGTCCTGCTGCTGGGTTGTTGCCCCCTACGGCCTCCTCCACGTCTCCTGATGTACTGGCCTGTCTCCTGGTACCCTCCATGCTCTGGACACTACCTGACAGACACAGCAAACCTTCTTGCCACAGCTCGCATTGATGTGCCATCCTGGATGACTGCACTACCTGACCACTTGTGTGGGTTTGTAGACTCCGTCTCATGCTACCCTGATGTAAAGCACCGCCAGCATTCAAAAGTGACCAAAACATCAGCCAGGAAGCATAGGAACTGAGAAGTGGTCTGTGGTCACCACCTGCAGAACCACTCCTTTATTGGGGGTGTCTTGCTAATTGCCTATAATTCCCACCTTTGCTATTCCATTTGCACAACAGCATGTGAAATTTATTGTCAATCAGTGTTGCTTCCTAAGTGGACAGTTTGATTTCACAGAAGTGTGATTGACTTGGAGTTACATTGTGTTGTTTAAGTGTTCCCTTTATTTTTTTTGAGCAGTGTACTTCAGTTTTGAGACTGACATCATTGAAGTCGTTTTGGGTGACGTCAAAATGAGGGCTGTTGTACAAAACAAAGTCATCCGCGTTTGATCATCTCTAACCAAATCAGAGTATCGAAGCAAATAAGGAATTTACAAAACGCCATTTACCCACGTGTGTTCTGGCTCTGGCCCAACCATCGCTTTCTGGACCAATCAGCCGCCCTTGAGTGTTAGTGGATAGATCCATACAGGGCTGTGCTGCTGTGGATATTAGGAAGAGTTTCCTCTGTGTGTGTGTGTGTGTGTGTGTGTGTGTGTGTGTGTGTGTGTGTGTGTGTGTGTGTGTGTGTGTGTGTGTGGTTGTGTGTGTGTGGTGTGTGTGTGTGTCTCCAGAGTCCACCACTGCTGAATGTGTTTTAATGAATACTGCAGATGGGATGAGCGCCTGGGAGGGATGGGGATGGAGAGAGGAGGGAGTAAGGTACCGAAGGAGAGGTAGAAGAGAAGAGGGGGGTGTCTACACAGATATGGAACGGTTTCAAAAAGAAAAGAGAGAGTGATGAGAAGAATTGAAAAGAAAGAGAGTAAGAAGTGAGAGCCTGGCCGAGGAAGAGAGGGATGAAAAATGCTGAAGGACAGCAGCGATGGGGGGGATGCGAGTTTTGGCGGGATGCCTCCTCTGTGTATGGGCCCCCAGGGTGCTGGTACAGGGTTACTGAAGATCTGCGTGCCTGCAAGGCCTACTGTGTGTGTGTGTGTCTGTGTATCTTTGTGT
This sequence comes from Salvelinus sp. IW2-2015, assembly GCF_002910315.2. NCBI lineage: Eukaryota > Metazoa > Chordata > Actinopteri > Salmoniformes > Salmonidae > Salvelinus > Salvelinus sp. IW2-2015. Next base: position 33,864,669 of record NC_036842.1, read on the forward strand.
GTGTGTCTGTCTGTGTGTGTATGTATCTGTGTATGTGTCTGTTTGTGTGCGTGTCGGTGTATGTATCTGTGTCTGTGTGTGTGTGTTTCTGTGTGTCTCTTTGTCTGTGTGCCTGTGTATGTCTGTGTGTCTGTGTGTGTGTTTCTGTGTGTCTGTGTGTCTGTGTGCCTGTTTGTCTGTGTGTGTAAAAGGATTGGAAAGAAGCAGGTAAACTGCAGATAGTCCATCCTTTCCTTCAAGGCGTAATGTCCACCCCATGAACTTTGGATATATAATTTTAACTGCCACCAAATGAAATCGCTGATGTGTTAAGAGACTATTTACACGCCAACACATACAGTCACATGCACAGGGTCGCAGATGTAATCACAGGGTACAGTGAAATTCTAATGCCCCGAGCACCAACAGTGAAATATATATTTACAGCTGTAACAGCTGTCCATTGGGGGGTTGGGGGCAGGGTAAATTCTCGTTGTGGGGCGGGAGCAGTTGCCGTACCAGGCCGTGATGCAACCCGACAGTATGCTCTTCATGGTACTCCTGTAGAACACTGTGAGGGTCCTCGTGGACAGGCTATATTTCTGAAGAGTTGCTGCTGTGCTTTCTTCACCATGGTGTCCGTGTGGTTTGACCATTTCAACTCACCGGAGATGTGTACGCAGAGGAACTTGTAACGAACGTCGTCGGGAGAAGGAGAAGACCAAGGTGCAGCGTGGTAAGTATTCATAATCCTTTTAATAAATACGAATACTAGAACAAAAAAACGACAAACGAACAGTTCTGCAAGGTGCAATACACAAAACAGAAAACAACTACCCACAAACACAGGTGGGAACAGGCTACCCAAGTATGGTTCTCAATCAGAGACAACGATTGACAGCTGCCTCTGATTGGGAACCATACCAGGCCAAACACATAGAAATACAACACACAGAACAAAACATAGAATGCCCACCCCAACTCACGCCCTGACCAACCAAAATAGAGACATTAAAATTATCTCTAATGTCAAGGCGTGACAGAACTTGAGGTTGTTTACCTGGCACCACGTCGTCAGAGTGCCTACCTCCTCTCTGAAGGCTGTCTCATCGCTGTTGGTAATCAGGCCTACTACTGTCGTGTCGTCAGTGAACTTGATGATGGAGTTGTAACTGTGTTAGGCCAAGCAGTCGTGGGTATACAGGGAGTACAGACGGGAACTGAGGACACCCTTGTGAGGCCCCCGTGTTGAGGATCAGGCTGGAGGAAATAATGTTGCTTACCTTCACCGCCTGGGGGCATCGCGCCAGAAAGTCCAGGACCCAGTTGCATAGGGAGGAGTTCAGTCCCAGGGTTGTGAGCTTTGTTATGAGCTTAGAGGGCACTATGGTATTGAAGGCCGAGCTGTAGTCTATGTACAGCATCCACACATATGCATACAGTTACTTAAAGGGATTTTGTAGTTTTTACTTAAACTGATAGTCACTGTGAGTCACGCCCCCACTAAGCCACGCCTCCAATATAATTTCCCAGTGTGCCTTGCCTTTCAAGTGAATTGTTGAGTTACCACCCATGAATGTATTTGTTAGTGACAGAGACATGCTTGTTGAATTCTTTCATGTTCTGTCCTGTGGCCTTCACCAAATTAGTTCCTAGGTGAATATTATCATTATAATTAAACTCTTTATGACAATACATATCTCATAAAGCCTTATTTTGAGGCCTATTTCTACCCTAATACAATGGTCTGAAACTCATGGTTTACAAGCCACATCAGGCCTGCAAGTAGGGTTGCAACATTGTGGTAACTTTCACCAAATTCCCCCAAAATCCTGTTTGGAGAATTTCCAGGCATCTTCCAACCGGGATTTCTGGAAAATTTGGGAAATGTAAATTCATTTTGCAACCCTACCTGCAAGTCACATGTGCAATTCCTATTGGAATCCAGCCAGAGTTAGGATATCCAACAGTTGGAATATTTATTCACCAGCATTCATAATGACTGCCAGTTAGGAACAGTATTTTTTTTAATCTTTATTTAACTAGGCAAGTCAGTTAAGAACAAATTCTTATTCTCACCTCAGGGATTTGATCTTGCAACCTTTCAGTTACTAGTCCAACACTCTAACCACTAGGCTACCTGCTGGTTACTAGTCCAACACTCTAACCACTAGGCTACCTGCTGCGTACTATGTCAACACTCTAACCACTAGGCTACCTGCTGGTTACTAGTCCAACACTCTAACCACTAGGCTACCTGCTGGTTACTAGTCCAACACTCTAACCACTAGGCTACCTGCTGGTTACTAGTCCAACACTCTAACCACTAGGCTACCTGCTGGTTACTAGTCCAACACTCTAACCACTAGGCTACCTGCTGGTTACTAGTCCAAACACTCTAACCAACTAGGCTACCTGCTGGTTACTAGTCCAACACTCTAACCACTAGGCTACCTGCTGGTTACTAGTCCAACACTCTAACCACTAGGCTACCTGCTGGTTACTAGTCCAACACTCTAACCACTAGGCTACCTGCTGGTTACTAGTCCAACACTCTAACCACTAGGCTACCTGCTGGTTTACTAGTCCAACACTCTAACCACTAGGCTACCTGCTGGTTACTAGTCCAACACTCTAACCACTAGGCTACCTGCTGGTTACTAGTCCAACACTCTAACCACTAGGCTACCTGCTGGTTACTAGTCCCAACACTCTAACCACTAGGCTACCTGCTGGTTTACTAGTCCAACACTCTAACCACTAGGCTACCTGCTGGTTACTAGTCCAACACTCTAACCACTAGGCTACCTGCTGGTTACTAGTCCAACACTCTAACCACTAGGCTACCTGCTTGTTTACTAGTCCAACACTCTAACCACTAGGCTACCTGCTGGTTACTAGTCCAACACTCTAACCACTAGGCTACCTGCTGGTTACTAGTCCAACACTCTAACCACTAGGCTACCTGCTGGTTACTAGTCCAACACTCTAACCACTTAGGCTACCTGCTGGTTACTAGTCCAACACTCTAACCACTAGGCTACCTGCTGGTTACTAGTCCAACACTCTAACCACTAGGCTACCTGCCGCACCATGTGATTACAGATGCAAAAAATCGAACTAAACGATTAGATTAGTTTAGAAAAATGTACCTTATTAATCTTTGTGTAGCATAATATTAATCAATCAATCACTCCATGTACATGTAAAAAAAACAATTTTAAAAATCTACTTGCAGTAGAGCATGCTGGGTAAAAAGTTAATTTGCTATCATAATTTAATAAATGTAGTTGATGTGACCATTTATTTTTGAGTCAGTATCACATAACAATGTTAGGTAATAATTACTTTTCATTGACTTTAAGTTTAACTTACTAGAAGTATTTGAGTTAAAATTGCCTTGGGGTTTACAGTGTAGGAAAGGGGGTTACCTAGTCAGTTGTACTACTGAATGCCTTCAACTGAAATGTGTCTTCCGCATTTAACCCAACCCCTCTGAATCAGAGAGGTGCAGGGGACTGCCTTATATCGACATCCACGGCACCCGGGGAACAGTGGGTTAACTGACTTGCTCAGGGGCAGAACGACATATTTTTACCTTGTCAGCTCAGGGATTTGATCCAGCAACCTTTCAGTTATTGGCCCAACAGTCTAACCACTAGTCTACCTGCCACCGTCTGAGTGCTGATCTAGGGTCAGTTTAGCCTTTTATACCATAACGAATAAGATTACATGGACAGATCCTAAATCAGCACTCTTACTCTATGTAATAACAAGAAGGAGGGCTATGGTGCACCATCCTAATGCCTAGCATGTACCAATCTGGCCCCTCAAACTCTCTTGTGGTTTGCATGCTATGGGAAACATTTCTGCTCGGGGGTTCTACACAAAGTGCAAGGATTGTGTGAGTGTGTGTCTGTGTAACTGTTTGTGTATGCCCGCAAACGTCTGTGTGTGTATACTGTATTTATAAGTGTGTGTGTGTATTAATTCATAATTCAGGGTTTGCCCGGTGCGGGAAGAGGAGCTGAGATCAGCCAAAGGACAGGGGTTAATGTAATTATCCTGCTAAAACCTTGAGAGGGAGAGAACATCATTAGTCATAGAATAAATGGAGAACAGAGCTACCCCAGCCTCAGGCCTGGGAGAGAGAGGGAGGTACGGAGAGGAGGGGGGGAAAGAGGGAGAGAGAGGAGGGGTAGGGAGGGAAAGAGAAAGGGTGGGAGGTAGAGAAGAGGGGGGAGGGAGGGAAAGGGAGTGAGAGGGAGAGAGACAGGCTATGTGCACACTGCCCACAACATGAGGTGGAAACTGAGCTGCTCTTCCTAACCTCCTGCCAACTGTATGTCCATATTAGAGACACATATTTCCCTCAGATTACACAGACCCACAAAGAATTTGAAAACAAATCCAATTTTGATAAACACCCATACAGTATCTATTAAGGTTAAATACCACAGTGTGCCACCACAGCAGCAAGATTTGTTACCTGTTGCTACAAGAAAAGGGCAACCAGTGAAGTGCAGACAGCATTGTAAATACAACCCATATATATGTTGATTTGTTTGCCCTTTTGTACTTTAACTATTTGCACATAGTTACAACACTGTACATAGCCATAATATGACATTTGAAATGTCTCTATTCCTTTGTAATGTTTACTGTTAATTTCTTATTGTTTATTTCACTTTTGTTTATTATCTATCTCACCTGCTTTGGCAATGTAAACATATGTTTCTCATGCCAATAAAGGGAGGGAGAGGTAGGGAGAGGGTGTGTGTGCACGTGCGTGTGGGTTTTTCTTATTGAAAATATAATTTCACAGCGATTTCGATGATACAATGATTCCATACACTATTCAGTGCTTGTTCTCTCATATAAGCTGAAATTGAGCAAACAGTGTCGAATTTTAGCAACCAGGAAATGACACAGCGATTTCCACTAGATAACACAGCCACAAAGTCAGAACAGCTTTCCCAGTTTGACAACAGATGTCGCTCCGCCAATCACAACACTAGTAATACTGTGAAATATTATCATTCCACTATTAGCAGCAGATATATTCAGCCAGGTCACCCGTGATACAAGTCAGCAGTTGCGACCTGTCATTCAGGGCAGAGCCCCACCTGTTTTGAGCCCACCCCACCTGTTTGTTGCCTGTTTTGCATTTTATTTTGGCATTAATATGTGTCACATATCAGTTTGCAAACAATGTAAAATTAAATAATTGAGTTAATAAAGCTGCTGCTTTCTTGAGTAAGGCAGCTCCAAAATGCAAGAGTTTCAGCCAAGCTCAGTGCTTTCTGTGGTTGTGGGGCAGCCAGCGGAAAGTACAAGGCATAGGGGTTGGTAATGTTCTCTAGTTGCGCCTTGATTGGCTCAGTGTTCTGTCACCTTGATTGGCTCAGTGTTCTGTCACTCGTGGGGACACTACATCACTGCAAAATCTACAGGGAGAGCTCTAAAATTCAAGCCCCTTGTGTACTGCCATAGATTAGTATTAGAAGTTCCCATCCAAGAAGGCTCAAGGTCATAGGCCACAGATAAAATTACCTCAAATCACGTTCAACTTGGATTTCCAGGTCGGGAACTCGGCCTCTTTCTAGAGGGCAAAGCTTACAGGGCAAAGTGCCACTAACAAACTAACTTCCCACACTGAAAGGAGGGAAAAGGGCTACCTATGTTTTGGCCAGGTATGGTTCTCAATCAGGGACAGCTGTCTATCGTTGTCTCTGATTGGGAACCATACTTAGGTAGCCCTTTTCCCTCCTTTCAGTGTGGGAAGTTATCTTTGTTAGTGGCACTTTACTCTGTAAGCTTCACGGTTGTTTTTAGTTTGTTGTTTTGTTGGCAACATTTTAAATAAAAATAGAAATGTACGCTCACCACGCTGCACCTTGGTCTTCTTCCAGCAACGGCCGTGACAGTATGAGTCGAGAAACATGCCTATTTTCCTCGAAAGTACGTAATGTCACAATTCCAAAGCTATACAATATTACAGAGAACATATTAATTGTCTCACATCTTTGAAAAGATTTGTATATTTTTTTTGTATATGTACTTCTTGTTCATGAAATTCATGATAATTTTCATTTTTTGAGCTAGCTCCCAATTGACTCCCATTCATCCTTGAAGGAGAGCTCTCCTTGTCCTAGAATCACCCAGAATGCACCCCGTGACTTATGGGCGATGTACACAATGGGCGTTAATATGATTCTAATGGAGTATCTCTGTGGGAAAGCAACATTACTCTGCTCTCTCTCTGGGCAGAGACGCCGTTTATAGCTCAGTGACAGAGACACAAGTTGAACTCGGTGAGACAGACTCCTAAATTGATAGTGCAGTTTGTTTAGGCGATTTTACAGCTAGCTAGTTACTTCACATGCTGATATTGACTTTGGCATTATTGTATGTAGCTTTGTTTTCTAGCTAGCTACCTAGCTAGCTAGCCAGCCAGGCTAGAGAGAGAGAGAATTGAATGGTAGAAGATGATGTTATAATTCTGTTTATGCATTGAATAAGGTTTCTCAGTACTGGGGCTTGGTGCTGGCAATTGATTTATGATGGCTTGGTGATAGAACCTACAGCCAGCATTCCATTGAATGTTTAGTGTCTGTGAAATGTTGGCCTGTCTGCCAGGGTCAGGCAAACCATCCCTCCAGTTTCTCTCTCACATGCAGATGAACACTGGACTTGTTGCATTAGTATCTCTGTGTTAAGGAGTGTGAAACTGAGAAGATAACCCTGTATAAACAAGTAGTAAATTACATGGAAACAGAAACCTGGCGCAATCTACATCTTGCTGTGTGTTGATTGATGATTGTTGATTGATAGCACAATGCACCTTTGTATAGTTCTACACATCTGTTGTTTGTCATGAACATTGTACTTTGCTGTAACCCAAATCTGCTTGTCGGGCTCTCAACGATTACCAATGGGTGGTCGTTGACCAGCTCCATTATTGCAATTCTTAATCGATAATAAAGATTGATTGTTTGAAGAAATAACAAAGTCCCGTATCACTTGGTTAGAATTTCCACCACAATTGCATTGTGGGTTTTGCGGTAGACTTGAGCTGCAACAGATTTCCAAAAACTATTTTTACGTTTCTACCAACCTTGTTATAACGACAAAATCAAACATTTCACAAAAATTCTTGTTTTCACATATCAGTATTATTTAACACTATTTAACACTGTAAATCATTGGAATTAGTGGTTTGGGGTGGATTATCACTTGGGGTGAATTATCACTTTAACCATTACCTTAACCTTAAGAATTTGGAGTTTGGAGTTAATGCCTGAACTTAACCCTAACCTAAGAAGTTTGGTTGACAGAGTGAGGAACAATTCTGAACTTTTGAGTTAGTCCCTTATACACTGAGAGAAAGTAGCAGCAGTCTAATCAAAAGCATACATTTGTTTTATAATCATAGGTCATGACTGCATACCTGCGTGTCTGTCTTTATCTGTCTGTGTGTCGGTGTGTGTCTGTTGTATGTTTGTTATGTGGCTGTTGTGTGTCTATTGTGTGTCTGATGTATGTCTGATGTATGTTGTCGTGGAAATTCTAATCAATAATGAGGAGAGACAAGGTCAATCACCAATCAGGATATTACTTTATTCAAAAAGTGTTAATAACCGATTAATTATTGCAAAAAATGAAGCTGGTCGACAAACCGCCCCTGGATGATTTGTTGAGAGCCCAACGAGCGGATTTGAGCCAAAGCATTTTATAGCAAAGTACATCCTCCTGAATGTTCATGACAAACAACAGATGTATGGAATGGGTCACAAGGTTAGGATTTGTATGAAAGATACTACATAATTCACAGCAGACAGTATCAGCTGTAAAGACTGTTCTCATTGTGTAGAACCCAAACCGGAGCCATCTCTCCCTGGTACCTTCCAGTCAATCCGGAGCCATCTCTCCCTGGTATCCTCTACCTTCCAGTCAAACCGGAGCCATCTCTCCCTGGTACCTTCCAGTCAAACCCGAGCCATCTCTCCCTGGTACCTTCCAGTCAAACCGGAGCCATCTCTCCCTGGTACCTTCCAGTCAAACGGAGCCATCCCTCCCTGGTACCTTCCAGTCAAACCGGAGCCATCTCTCCCTGGTACCTTCCAGTCAAACCGGAGCCATCCCTCCCTGGTACCTTCCAGTCAAACCGGAGCCATCCCTCCCTGGTACCTTCCAGTCAAACCGGAGCCATCCCTCCCTGGTACCTTCCAGTCAACCGGAGCCATCCCTCCCTGGTACCTTCCAGTCAAACCGGAGCCATCCCTCCCTGGTACCTTCCAGTCAAACCGAGCCATCCCTCCCTGGTACCTTCAGTCAAACCGGAGCCATCTCTCCCTGGTACCTTCCAGTCAAACCGGAGCCATCTCCCTCACATGAATGGAATGTGACCAGAGCATCGTAAATCTACTGTCAGCATTAAGCCCAGAGGCCCACTCTCAGTTCACACAGACACAATATAGTTATAACAACCCCCTATTATGTGCATAACACAACATTTGATTCAAAACAGTATTATCTTGTCTTGTAATTTCACCCGCAACAATGTCTGTTGGTGTCTGATATGTCTGTTGTGTGTCTGGTTGGGAGTCTGTTGTATGTCTGATGTGTGTCTGATATGTATGTTGTGTGTCTGTTGTGTGTTATGTTGTGTGTCTGATATATGTCTTTTGTTGGTCCGCATGTGTTGTTGTGTTGTCTGTTGTATGTCTGATGATGTGTCTGTTGTATGTCTGATGTGTGTCTGTGTATGTTGATCGTGGTCTGTTGTATGTCTGATGTGTGTCTGTTGTATGTCTGATTGTGTTCTGTTGTAGTCTGAGTGTGTTGTGGTTCCGTTGTCTGTTTCCAAGCACATGCATGTTCAAGTGTTTGCTGTCACCAGTGTGTCATTTCTCCATCTCTCTCTTCCTTTTCTTCCTTACTCCTTAGCCTCCTTTTATCGCTCTTCATTTATCTGGTCATTTATCTCCTCTATCTACAATCACAGAAAAGTTGATGATAGTAAACGAGATGTGAGAAACACAAAATGTAAAAAAACACAAAATCTGTAATAATATTATGCTGTAATGAGTGTGGCTTCAGAGAGAAAATAAACAGTTCTTTCCAAGGACACCTCCACTCCTTCCCCTACTTCCAATTCCCAGTGTGCATCTCAGCTTTAAAGGCACGCCTCGTGGTATCAAGACAATCCCCTCTTCTTAACAGATGCTGGGTAAGGCGCAGTGCAGGCGGGCGGGAGGCCGGGCTGTGCCGTTAACACCAGGGAGAGAGAGAATTATTTATTGTGTGAATTTAAAAAGCATATTTATGGCAAGAGGGGAGGGTGAGAAAGTGGGGGGTGTCTGACCGGTGGGGGGGGGGGGGGGGGGTGTATGTGGCGGGGATGTATGCTCGTGTGTATGTGGCGGGAGAAGTATGCTCGTGTGTATGTGGCGGGGGAAGTATGCTCGTGATGTGATGTGGCGGGCGAAGTATGCTCGTGTGTATGTGGCGGGGGAAGTATGCTCGTGTGTATGTGGCGGGAAGTATGCTCGTGTGTATGTGGCGGGGAAGTATGCTCGTGTGTATGTGCGGTGGAATGTATGCTCGTGTGTATGTGGCGGGGGAAGTATGCTCGTGTGTATGTGGCGGGGAAGTATGCTCGTGTGTATTGGGGCGGGGGAAGAAAGCTCGTGTGTATGTAGCGGGGGAAGTATGCTCGTGTGTATGTGGCGGGGAAGTATGCTCGTGTGTATGTGGCGGGGGAAGTATGCTCGTGGTATGGGCGAGGGGAAGTATGCTCGTGTGTATGTGCGGGGAAGAAAGCGAGATTCACCGAAAAGAGGAGAATAAAGCACATCAGTAAAACTAAAAAACATTATTTTTTTTACAAAACAAAATGCTGACTTTTTACTTTCGCCTGACTAGGAGGGGAAATAAACCGTGATGATCAAATCAGTTACAACCGTCCGTCTGTCATAAAATCACGGCGGTATGATAAGAACAATGACACTTTCCTCATTCCCGCTTCGCTCCCCATCCTCTCCCATCTTCTTTCTGCATGCCGTTTTTTTTCCGCAAAGACCTCTCATGAAGGATTTAAGGAGCAATCTGTTTTTGAGAGAGAGTGCTGTTTTTCTGTCATGCAGAAGTTTAACCTCGGAGTGCGGAGCTTGTGTGAGGTAACTTCTAAGGGCGTGTCTTGTGTTGAAGGTGTGGTGTACTCATCAGTCTATGCAAGATACTACAAACTTTAATGTGAGGAAATCAATGCATGTGTATTATGTATCTTCCCTAGACACTCCTCAACACCATAGCATCCAGCTCACACATTAGCTCATCCAGCTCACACAATAGATCCAGCTCACACATAGCATCCAGCTCACACATAGCATCCAGCTCACACATAGCATCCAGCTCACACATAGCATCCAGCTCACACATAGCATCCCAGCTCACACATAGCATTCCCAGTCACACCCAGCTCACACATAGCATCCAGCTCCACACATAGCATCCAGCTCACACATAGCATCCAGCTCACACATAGCATCCAGCTCACACATAGCATACCAGCTCACACCAGCTCACACATAGCATCCAGCTCACCACATGCATCCAGCTCACACCCAGCTCACACATAGCATCCAGCCACACATAGCATCCAGCTCAACACCCAGCTCACACATAGCATCCAGCTCACACATAGCATCCAGCTCCACACATAGCTCACACATAAGCATCCAGCTCACACCATAGCATCCAGCTCACACATACATCCAGCTCACACCCAGCTCACAACATAGCATCCAGCTCACACATAGCATCCAGCTCACACATAGCTCACACATAGCATCCAGCTCACACATAGCATCCAGCTCACACCCCAGCTCACACATAGCATCCAGCTCACAACATAGCATCCAGCTCACACAATAGAATCCAGCTCACACATAGCATCCAGCTCACACATAGCATCCAGCTCACACATACATCCAGCTCACACATAGCATCCAGCTCACACATAGATCCAGCTCACACATAGCATCCAGCTCACATATAGCATCCAGCTCACACACTAGCATCCACGCCACACCAGCTCACACACCATAGCATCCAGCTCACACATAGCATCCAGCTCACACATAAGCATCCAGCTCACACATAGCATCCAGCTCACATCCAGCTCACACATAGCATCCAGCTCCACACATAGCGCATCCAGCTCACACCCAGCTCACACATAGCATCCAGCTCACACATAGCATCCAGCTCACACATGAGCATCCAGCTCACACATAGATCCAGCTCACACATAGGATCCAGCTCACACACAAGGCATCCAGCTCACACATAGCATCCAGCTCACACAAGCATCCAGCTTCACACATAGCATCCAGCTCACACATAGCATCCAGCTCACACATAGGCATCAGCTCACACATAGCATCCAGCTCACACCATAGCATCCAGCTCACACATAGCCCAGGCTCACACATAGCATCCAGCTCACACATAGCATCCAGCTCACACATAGCATCCAGCTCACACATAGCAATCGATCACCAGGTGCTCACACATAGCAGTCCAGCTCACACATAGCATCCAGCTCACACATAGGATCCAGCTCACACATAGCATCCAGCTCACACATAGCATCCAGCTCACACATAGCATCCAGCTCACACATAGGATCCAGTATGTTTGCATTTGTAATTGTATGTAAATATATATACATTAATAGACATAAAAAGTGGAATGATATGTGACCAGATATTTGTATTTTACTAGGCAAGTCAGTGAAGAACAAATTCTTATTTACAATGACAGCCTAGGAACAGTGGGTTAACTGCCTTGTTCAGGGGCAGAACGGCAGATTTGTTTTACCTTGTCAGCTCGGGGATTTGATGTAGCAACCTTTCAGTTACTGGCCCAACACTCTAACCACTAGGCTACCTACTGCCAGGCTGGCTATCCAGAAATCATTGTATTAACTTACATTTATTACCTGATATCTCAACATAATTTTGGTAGAACTGTTCACGTACAACAGCAATATCATTTTTAGATGTATGCAGCTGTATGTTGGATAACATTTACAGAGCTTCACACACACCATCATTCATCACACAATCACTTAGGACCAGTCCATCCTACTGGGAGTTCATCTCATCTCTTCTTTCATCTCTCCACATCTCTCTCTCTCTCCTGGTATGAGTTTCGACCTACTCTCCCATCACCTTCACAAGGTAAATGACACCAAAGAAAACTTTGGCATAACTAAAAACCCAGTTTCCAAAGTCAATGTCCCACTAACTTCAATAATCAAGACCCAAAATATATTACTGTGAAACAACAGAGTGAGAACAACAAAGGACCAGCTAGCTGCAATCCTTCATTCTCCCCGGGAGGTAAAGTAGATGGAGCCTTGAGACCTGAAATCACTCACTACTTGTGTCTAACAATCTGTCATTCCCAGAGGCCTTAGCTAGCTGTCATGGAGAAATCACCATAAAGACCTACTTGTACAACACACGGTACTTTTTGTTTGTTTTTTGCTTTAAATAAATATTTAGTTAATATTCAATGGAACTTTGTTGTTGTAGTTGTTGTTTTTTCACATGTTTTTAGCCTCTCCCTGTCTCACAGATACCTCCCACAGAACTCCCTGTCTCACAGATACCTCCCAATAGAACTCCCTGTCTCACAGATACCTCCAATAGAACTCGCCTGTCGTCACAGATACCTCCCACAGAACTCACTGTCACAGATACCTCCCATAGAACTCCCTGTCTCACAGATACCTCCCATAGAACTCCCTGTCTCACAGATACCTCCCACAGAACTCACTGTCCACAGATACCTCCCATAGAACTCCCTGTCCACAGATACCTCCCACAGAACTCCCTGTCTCACAGATACCTCCCACAGAACTCCCTGTCTCACAGATACTCCCACAGAACTCCCTGTCTAACAGATACCCCACAGAAACTCCCTGTCTCAGATACCTCCCATAGAACTCCCTGTCTCAACAGATACCTCCCATAGACTCCCTGTCTCACAGATACCTCCCACAGAACTCCTGTCTCACAGATACCTCCACAAGAACTCCCCTGTCTCACAAGAACTCCCTGTCTCACAGATTATCTCCCACAGAACTCCCTGTCTCAACATATACCTCCCACAGAACTCCCTGTCTCCAGATACCTCCCACGAACTCCTGTCTCACAAGTACCTCCACAGAACTCCCTGTCTCACAGATACCTCCCACAGAACCCAACCAGCCTACCAACTCCAACAGCTCGGTAGAAGGAGACTGAGGGACCCAGGAGCTCATCTTTACTCTGCAGGGGGCAGGTAATTACAGGAAGAAATACAGTAATCCCTCGTTTATCGCGGGGGTTACGTTCCGAAAATGACCCGCGATAAGTGAAATCCGCGAAATAGAAAACTTTTTTTTTTTTACAATTAGCAAACTATTACATGTATAAAATACAGTGACTCACGTGTAGGCCGTTTCACTGCTCTTCAGACTGGGCCGCTGCATCCTGACTGCGCTCTGCAGTGTTCTCTTCTTCTGAAGCCCGCGGTGCAGGTGTGTTTGTTCGGGAGAAGAACATAGTGATAGGCAGCTTGTTTGTCGCTCTTTTTTTCTTCTTTGCAAAAAGATCCTTGTACACCGACATGCCACCATCGATTACGTTGGAGAACTGTAATGAACGGCTCATCAAAGTTCCCATTCCTCAGCTACTCGCTTAAGTTCAGTGGCCATTCGCACCATGGTTGCTAAGCGACCAAGCGTTAGTCCTTCCTTCCTTCCTGGCCAACTTAATGTAAATTTGCCAAGCTGTTTTATGTACGTACACATAACTGCACGAGACGACAAAATGATAGCACAATTCGTAGCATGTTTGATACAAGAAGCGGGAGTGAGTTTTTAGCGAATCAGAATGCAGAGCACAATGCCACCAAAAAAAAAAAAAAAATGCATTATGAAAATCCGCGAAATAGCGAATCCGCGATAAGTGAACCGCGAAGTGGCGAGGGATCACTGTACACCAAACAGGCACCATACAACACCTTCATCTGAAAAACACTACTCCCACTCCCAGGCTCAGACAATTAGCATTAACATTAATCCTAGGGACATATGGTTTGAGGTAGTTTGTCACGGCCGTCGTTGGAAGTGGACCAAAGTGCAGCGTGGTGAGCGTACATTTTCCTTTTATTTTATTAAATGTCGCCAACAAAACAACAAACGAAAAAACAACCGTGAATCTTAACCAGGGCTATAGTGCCACTAACAAAGATAACTACCCACAATCACAGGTGGGAAAAAGGGCTGCCTAAGTATGATTCCCAATCAGAGACAACGATAGACAGCTGTCCCTGATTGAGAACCATACCCGGTCAAAACATAAAAACACAAAATCATAGAATTAAAGGACATAGAATGCCCGCCCAAATCACACCCTGACCAAACCAAAAAGAGACATAAAAAAGGCTCTGGGCGTGACATAGTTTTAAGTGATTTTGTCTCAAACATGTGTTGGGAAAGTAGAGGGGAAAAAGTGGGTCCCTCAACCTGGCAATAGGGCTGTTCAAACTCAACTAAGAAGGTCTTAGGGTGATATTTCCCTCAGCTGTGCTGTGAACTACTGTGCCCCAGGATTGCATTGTGTGTGGCGCGTTACTTACACTATGCATTAGCTCACAGCGCAACTGTCTTTGCGACAGGAAAATGGTGCCCTCTGTTTGCCTTTTTACAGAGGCATTAATCCTATTGGTTCAAAATAAACACTTTGTGATCTTGCACTCCTCATCAAACCATATTCACAGATACCTCTGAACTCTTCATCATGACCTTCCTGGTCTCCAAAACACTTATCTGTTCCATTATCAAACACTAAAAACATACAGCACTATCCATTCTCCTCTAACAGTAATGGCCTATAGAGTAAAGAAGGATCAGAGAGGGCTCTGTGAGTACTTCATCTCCTCTATACCCCTGAATCTCAGCCAACCAATTCAATCAGACCCAGGAGTTGGTGGCGGTAACGTCCTGATTCCACCTATAGCCTGTCGCCCTGTCCTATGCTTTCTGCCCTATGTCGGATTACCAGGGAGACAAATGTGGGTCTCGCCCTTATCCTCGTCTGTCTCTGGCCCCGACATGGCTCTCAGTCTTGGGCCTGTAATCCACTTAGGTGGCTCTCTCTTCTCTTCCTGTATTGCTCTAAGCCGGGACGTTGATTCCATTATACAGACCTACTCTACGACCTGCCTCCTATTCCATTAGAAATGTCCAATCCACGACTGGGCACAGTCTTAATCCAAATACATTATACAGTCTAGAACGGTTTAGAATGGTAGCTGTTGGTGGCCCAGAGAGAAGGAGGGAGGGAGGGGGAGGAAGTGGGAGGGAGAAGGAGAGGGAGAGAGAAGGAGAGGGTGGGGGAGGGCAGGGTCTTAGAGCTCCGGTCATACAGTGAGTGGGGTACCTCTGAATAGGATTTCACAGATTTGAATGATTTCACTGATGATGTAAATGAGAATGGAGTGCTTCTGTTCGTGTGGTCCTCAACAACGAAGGGATAGCACCGTTTTTATATGACTAGAAAGTACAGTAGGCCCAAGCATGGTATATCTACAGTAGCAGAATAGGACTAAATGTCCTTATGAAAATAATTGAACCTCACTGGTATTATCTGCTTGGATAATATAGGCATATAATAAGAGTCAACTATGAGAACTATGCTACTTCAAACATTTGTGTGAGCAAATCACAAATGAATAGTGAAGAATATAAAAACATGTAGATAGACAGACAGCTACTTCTTCCATCCCTCCATCACCTCTCTCCCACTTCTCCAACCTTCTCCACTCCTCTCCGCCCCCTCATTCACCCGCTACCTCTCCCACTTCATCAACCTTCTCAACTCCGACGCTGCTACTCCTTCCCTCCAATCACCCTCTCTCCCACTTCTCCAACCTCTCTCACCTCCTCGCCCCTCCCGAATCTCCAACTGACGCTCTCTCCAACTTCTGCCCAACACCTTCTCACTCCTCCAGCCCTCTCCATCCCTACCGAAGTCTGACCCTCTCTCCCACTTCCTCCGAACTTTCTCACTCCTCCGAGCCCCGGATCCCTCATGCACCTCTCTCCCTACTTCTCTGTCAATGCCCATGTCTCGTCTTCTTGTCTCCGCCCCTCATCTCTCTTATCTTACGTCTCTCCCACTTCGTCCTAGACTTCCTCACCCCTCGCCTCTCCCATCCCTCCAGCACCTCTCTCCACTTCTCCAAACCTTCTTCACTCCTCCGCCCTCCATCACTTCTCTCCACTTCTCAACCTTCTCACTCCTCCCGCCCCTCCATCACCTTCTCTTCCCACTTCTCCAACCTGTTCTCACCCTTCCGCCTCTCCATCCCTCCATCACCTCTCTCCCACTTCTCCAACCTTCTCACTCCTCCGCCCCTCCATCACCTCTCTCCCACTACTCTGTCCCTCCATCTCTCTGTCTTCTTGTCCCTCCCTCCATCTCTCTATTCTTTGTACGTCTTCTTCTCCATCTCTCCTTTGTCCACCTCCTCTTCATCCCTCCATCTCTGTCCTGTCTTCTAACCTGTATGATCTCCCACAGCCTTAGTGCAGTAAGGAGCTCATCATTCTGACAATGCAGCGTTGTCAGATCAAAAAGAAACACACATGTACTGGACGCCATCTTGAGTGGGGAGTGAGGAGTGGAGAGTAGAGCTCGACCGATTATTGGAGGACCAAAAAAAGACGATACCGATTAATCAAACGATTTTTTAATATATATTTGTAATAATTACAATTAGAACAATACTGAATGACCACTTATTTTAACTTAATATAATACATCAATAAAATCAATTTAGTCTCAAATAAATAATGAAACATGTTCAATTTGGTTTAAATAATGCAAAAACCAAGTGTTGGAGAAGAAAGTAAAAGTGCAATATGTGCCATGTAAAAAAGCTAACGTTTAAGTTCCTTGCTCAGAACATGAGAACATATGAAAGCTGGTGGTTCCTTTTAACATGAATCTTCAATATTCCCAGTTAAGAAGTTTTAGGTTGTAGTTATTATAGGACAATTTCTTTCTATACCATTTGTATTTCATATACCTTTGCCTATTGGATG
The DNA here is from genome assembly GCF_002910315.2 of Salvelinus sp. IW2-2015. Taxonomy (NCBI): domain Eukaryota; kingdom Metazoa; phylum Chordata; class Actinopteri; order Salmoniformes; family Salmonidae; genus Salvelinus; species Salvelinus sp. IW2-2015. The sequence goes on from NC_036842.1 coordinate 33,881,815, forward strand.
TTCTAATAGGTACTTTTGCCAGCCTAATCTCGGGAGTTGATAGGCTTGAAGTCATAAACAGCGCAATGCTTGAAGCACAGCGAAGAGCTGCTGGCAAATGCACAAAGTATTGTTTGAATGAATGCTTACGAGCGTGCTGCTGCCTACCACCGCTCAGTCAGACTGCTCTATCAAATCATATAATAATAATATAATAACACACAGAAATACGAGCCTTAGGTCATTAATATGGTCAGATCCGGAAACTATAATTTCGAAAACAAAACGTTTATTCTTTCAGTGAAATACGGAACTGTTCCGCATTTTATCTAACGGGTGGCATCCCTAAGTCTAAATATTGCTGTTACATTGCACAACCATCAATGTTATGTCATAATTATGTACAATTCTGGCAAATTAATTACGGTCTTTGTTAGAAAGAAATGGTCTTCACATAGTTCGCAACGAGCCAGGCGGCCCAAACTGCTGCATATACCTTGACTCTGCTTGCACAGAACGCAAGAGAGAGACAGACAAAATGTTAGCAGGCAATATTAACAAAATATGCAGGTTAAAAAATATATACTTGTGTATTGATTTTAAGAAAGGCATTGATGTTTATGGTTAGGTACACATTGGTGCAACGACAGTAATTTTTTCGCGAATGCGCTTGTTAAATCACCCGTTTGTCAAAGTAGGCTGTGATTCAATGATAAATTAACAGGCACCGCATCGATTATATGCATCGCAGGACAAGCTAGATAAACTAGTAATATCATCAACCATGTGTAGTTAACTAGTGATTATGTTAAGATTGTTTGTTTTTTATAAGATAAGTTTAATGCTAGCTAGCACCTTACCTTGACTCCTTGCTCCACTCGCATAACAGGTAGTCAGCCTGCCACGCAGTCTCCTCATGGAGTGCAATGTAATCGGCCATAATCGGTGTCCAAAAATGCTGATTACCGATTGTTATGAAAACTTGAAATCGGCCGTAATTAATTGGCCATTCCGATTAATCGGTCGACCTCTAGTGGGGAGTGGGAGTGAGGAGTTGAGAGTGGGAATGAGGATTGAGGAGTGGAGAGTGGGAATGAGGAGTGGAGAGTGGGAATGAGGAGTGGAGAGTGAGGCTCGAGGAGTAGGGATTGAGGAGTGCAGGGGACACACAAGCCCTTAAGGAAGTGACTCTACCTCTCCTGGGCGTCGATATCACCGCCATCATTGCCCTATCTCATTACCACGGCGACCTGGACTAAGAAGAGCCCCATTTGGTCTTCTTTTTAATAATATAAAACCCATTTCACCTCGAGCGGTCCCAGCGGTGCCTGCGCAACGGGTGAATATTCATTATTCATTATTCAAATCTTCTCCTGAGCAGTTTGGAAAACCCAATATGTTCTGTGCCAGATGAGATGGCTCAGCCTTATTGTCCAGAGGGAGCATTGAGTAATCGCCTGGCCTCCAGAAATCGATATCCAACGGTAAGCATCAGACACCTCCGATTATACAGTAGTGTCCGGGAGACCCCCCCGCCGGCCCACCGACCTCCCCCCATCACCCAGGCATCCCAGAATAACAGCATTGATTAGTGATTACGTTACGGGCGGTGATGGAGGAAGATATCAGGCCTATGTCATTTCTATGGGGGCTATATTTGGCTCCCCTTGATACCGGATCCAGCAGCACAGATAGTATTGTATTGTTATAGCTTGATATTATTATACAGCAGCTTCTCTATGGATGTAGATGTTAGGGGAGAGACTGAGAGATGAGGTACATTCTGTAGGTAAGGCAATGATAATATAATACAGTTATTTAGCTAGCAGACGCTTTTATGCAAAGTGACTTATACAGTAGCTACTGAACATAAGTATTGACTATGTGGCCCTCGCGGAAACTCACAAAATTACTGATAAAGGTATTGTATTTGATTAGGGGAAAATAAGGGGATGTTGGTAAGTGAAATATTGGTCAGGGTTGCTTTGTTTGGGAGATGGCTACGGTCAGGACTTACATCTAGGCTATACATGGGCAGGATACTAACCAGTATACTACCCAGGATATTAACCAGGGTACTAACCAGGGAACTAACCAGGATACTAACCAGGGTACTAACCAGGATACTACCCAGGATACTCTAGGATCTACATCTAGGCTATACCTGGGCAGGGTACTAACCAGGATAGTCTAGGATCTACATCTAGGCTAAACCTGGGCAGGATACTAACGCAGGAGTACTCTAGGACATTACATCTAGGCTAAACCTGGGCAGGATACTAACCAGGGTACTAACCAGGATACCTAAGGATCTACATCTAGGCTATACCTGGGCATGGTACTAACCAGGATATACTAGGATCTGCAATCTAGGCTATACCTGGGCAGGATACTAACCAGGAACCTCTAGGATCTACATCTAAGCTATACTGGGCAGGGTAACTAAACAGGATACTCTAGGATCTACATCTAGGCTAAAACCTGGGCAGGATACTAACCAGGGTACTAACAGGATACTAACCAGGGGTACTAACCAGGATACTCTAGGATCTACATCTAGGCTAAACTGGCAGGAATACTAACCAGGGTACTAACCAGGATACTCTTGGATCTACCAATCATAGGCTATACCTGGGCATGGACTAACCAGGATCCGCTAGGATCTGCATCTAGGCTATACCTGGGCAGGATACTAACCAGGATAGTCTAGGATCTACATCTAGGCTATACCTGGGCAGGGTACTAAACCAGGATACTCTAGGATCTACAATCTAGGCTATACCGGGCAGGATACTAACCAGGGTACTACCAGGATACTCTAGGATCTACATCTAGGCTATACCTGGGCAGGATACTAACCAGGGTACTACCAGGATACTCTAGGATCTACATCTAGGCTATACCTGGGCAGGATACTAACCAGGGTCAACCAGGATACTCTAGGATCTACATCTAGGCTATACCTGGGCATGGTACTAACCAGCATAGTCTGGATCTACATCTAGGCTATACCTGGGCAGGGTACTAACCAGGATACTCTAGGATCTACATCTAGGCTATACCTGGGCATGGTACTAACAGGGTACTAACCAGGATACTCTAGGATCTGCATCTAGGCTATACCTGGGCAGGATACTAACCAGGATACTCTAGGATCTGCATCTAGGCTATACCTGGGCAGGATACTAACCAGGGTACTAACCAGGATACTCTAGGATCTACATCTAGGCTATACCTGGGCAGGGTACTAACCCAGGATACTCTAGATCTACATCTAGGCTACACCTGGGCAGGGTACTAACCAGGTATACTAACCAGGAAACTCTAGGTCTACATACTAGGCTATACTGGCAGGATACTAACCAGGATAGTCTAGGATCTGCATCTAGGCATACCTGGGACGGATACTAACCAGGATACTACGGATCAACATCAGGCACAATGGGCAGGTACTAACCAGGATACTCTAGGATCTACATCTAGGTACACTGGGCAGGGTACTAACCAGGATACTCTAGGATCTACATCTAGGCTAAACCTGGGCAGGATACTAACCAGGGTACTAACCAGGATACTCTAGATCTGCATCTAGGCTATACCTGGGCATGGAACTTAACCAGGATACAACCAGGAACTCTAGGATCTACATCTAGGCTATCCCCTGGGCAGGATACTTAACCAGGATAGTCTAGATCTGCATCTAGGCTATACCTGGGCAGGATACTAACCTAGGATACTCTAGGTACTACATCTGTGGCTACACTTGGGCAGGGTACTAACCAGGATATCTAGGATCTACATCTAGGCTACACCTGGGCAGGGTACTAACCAGGATACTCTAGGATCTACATCTAGGCTATACCTGGGCAGGAAAAACTCCAGGCCTTAGCAGGTGCCTTGGTATATTTCATTCCCTCTTTTGTCTGTCTCTCTCTGTCTCTCTCTATATATAGAGGGAGCCTCTGAACAGTTGATGTTGAGATGTGTCTGTTACTTGAACTCTGTGAAGCATTTATTTGGGCTGCAATCTGAGGTGCACTCTAATAAACTTATCCTCTGCAGCAGAGGTAACTCTGGGTCTTCCTTTCCTGTGGCGGTCCTCATGAGAGACAGTTTCACCACAGCGCTTGATGGTTTATGCGAATTTTCCGCATTAACGGACCTTCATGTCTGAAAGTAATGATGGACTGTCATTTATCTTTGCTTATTTGAGCTGTTCTTGCCATAATATGGATTTGGTCTTTTACCAAATAGGGCTATCTTCTGTATGCCACCCATACCTTGTCACAACATAACTGATTGGCTCAAACGCATTAAGAAAGAAAGAAATTCCACAAATGAACTTTCAACAAGGCACACCTGTTAATTGCAATGCATTCCAGGTGACTACCTCATGAAGCTGGTTGAGAGAATGCCAAGCGTGTGCAAAGCTGTCATCAAGGCAAAGGGTGGCTACTTTGAAGAACCTAAAATGTAAAATATACTTTGATTTCTTCAACACTTTTAGGGTTAATACATGAATCCATAGGTGTTTTTTCATAGTTTTGATGTCGTCACTATTATTCTACGATGTAGAAAGTAGTAAAAATAAAGAAAAACCCTGGAATGAGTTCAAACTTTTGACTGGTACTGTATATATATATATATATATATATATATATCTTTTCCCCTTACTTTCCCTTTCTCTCTCTCTGCCTCTCCGGTTCTAAGACTGAAAAGTGTCGGCAATACCTCCAGGCCCCCTCCTGTCTCTGACCACAGGCATGTGGGGCAGAGCTGCCTGGGGGGCTGAGAGGGGACTGTGGGGCTGAGAGGGGACTGTGGGGCTGAGAGGGAACTGTGGGGCTGAGAGGGACCTGGGGGGCTGGGAGGGGCCTGTGGGCTGAGAGGGGACTGTGGGGCTGAGAGGGGGACTGTGGGGCTGAGAGGGGCCTGGGGGCCTGAGAGGGGCCTAGAGGGCCTGTGGGGCTGAGAGCTGCCTGGGGGGCTGAGAGGGGACTGGGGGGCTGAGAGGGGACTGGGGGGTGAGAGGCCTGGGCTGAGGGGCCTGTGGGGCTGAGAGGGGACTGTGGGCTGAGGGACTGAGGGAGAGGGCCTGGGGGGCCTGAGAGGGCCTGTGGGCTGAGAGCTGCCTGGGGGCTGAGAGGGACTGTGGGGCTTAGAGGCTGGGGGTCTGAGAGCTGCCTGGGGGGCTGAGAGGGACTGTGGGCTGAGAGGGGATGTGGGCTGAGAGGGGGCCTGGGGGGCTGAGAGCTGCCTGGGGCTGAGAGGGACTGTGTGAGAGGGCCCGAGGGGCTGAGAGCTGCCGGGGGGTGAGAGGGGACTGTTGGGGCTGAGAGCTGCTGGGGGGCTGAGAGCTCCTGGGGCTGAGAGGACTGTGGCTGAGAGGCCTGGGGGGCTGAGAGGGACTGTGGGGCTGAGAGGCTCTGGGTGTCTAGAAGGACTGGGGGGCTGTAGGAAGGGGACTGTGGGCTTGAGAGGAGCCTGGGGGTGCTGAGAGAAGGACTGGGGGTCTGAGAGTGGACTGTGGGCTGAGAGGGGCGTGGGGGGCTGAGAGTGCCTGGGGCTGAGGGGGCCTGGGGGGCTGAGAAGAGACTGGGGGCTGAAGGGGCCTGGGGGCTGAGCAGGGGCCTGGGGGGCTGAGAGCGGCCTGGGGGCTGAGAGCTGCCTGGGGGCTGAGAAGAGACTGGGGGGCTGAGAGGGCCGGGGGGCTGAGAGCTGCCTGGGGGCTGAGAAGAGACTGGGGGGCTGACGAGGGACGGGGGGCTCACTCAAAGACCTCATCAAACACACCCCCTCCTCTCCTCCTCTTCTGGCAACTCAACAACCATCCTCAACACAATCCTTTACTCGCACGTTCGTCACTTATTCCTCATCACGCTAAACATCTCCATCCCACTTCTCCTCCTCCCTCCCTCCATCCTCCTCTCCTCCGCTCCATCTCCACTTCTCCTCTCCTCCCCTCTCCCTCCCTCCTCCCCTCTCCCTCCCTCTCCATCCCTTCTCCTCTCCTGTCCTCCCCTCCTCCCATCCCACTTCTGCCTCTCCTCCCCTCCCCTCCCTCCCTCCATCCCTTCTCCCTCTCTCCGCCTCCCCCCCTCCCTCCATCCCTTCTTCTCTCCTCCCCTCCTCCCTCCTCCCTCCCTTCTCCTCTCCTCCTCCCTTCCTCCATCCCCTTCTCCCCTCCTCCCTCCTCCACCCCCCTTCTCCTTCTCCTCTTCCCTCCATCGCATCCCGCTTCTCCATCTCGCTCTTCACTCCATCCATCCCGCTTCTCCCTCCGTCGCCTCGCTCCATCCCCCTTCTCCTCTCCTCCATCCCTTCCTCTCCTTCCTCTTCCCATCCCCCTCTCCTCTCCTCCCTTCCTCATCCCACTTCCTCTCCTCCCTCCTCCCCTCCAACCCCTTCTCACTCTCCTCCCCTCCCTCCAACCCCCTTCTCCTCCATATCCCCTCTCCCTCCTCCCTCCCCCTTCTCCTCCACTCCCTCCCTCCCTCCATTCCCTTCTCCTCTCCTCCTCCCTCCCTCCAACCCCTGCTCCCTCCCTCCATCCCAACGTGGATGTTAAATACCATTCAAATGTCACCCTGCCATATTGATTGGAATAATAATTCTGAGAGGTGGGAGAGATGGCTTGTTGATGCTAAGCAGGCAGTGCGACGGTGAAAGCCATCCCTCACTGTCACAAAGTTGCAGTGTAAGAGGTTCCAGGTTCCCGCCCGGCACCGCAGCAACACGTTAGATGTGGACGCAGGTTTACGTTAAGACCACCGAGGCTGTGTGTTAGTGTTGTTCATCATCACGCCGTAGTAGACCAATGACAGCGGGTGTAGTAGGATTCACAAAGAGTAAAGAGAGGGTCAGTGTAAAGGACCCAGCATTAGTGTGGTTATGTATGTTAGGGTGTGTGAGAGTGTTTGAATGTAAGAGCGATTTTAAACAGCATTCTAAACAGACATCAGAGACGTGTTTGAACTATTTTCAGTGTGTGAACCGTGAAGAGAACTAATTTACCCAGCAGCCAACACTCTTCCTTGTGAAACACCTAGGTCATGTTCAGAAGGGCCGAAAATCAGTGTTCTTATTGGATATAGTTCAGGCAGTACCACCCAGTTTCACTCCGTATCAAACTGTTTTCTCGCTGAACACTACCCTCTGTTTAGCATGTATTAGTAACTCAATTGTACCCGAAGGAAATTGTAGAACGCCGCAAAGTTCTGTACCCAATCTTCAAGGTGAATAGATTAGATAGATTAAAGGGAAACGTGTAGCGCTCGTAGTCGATAAACTGTATATTGATAACCATGGCTATTCTAAATATTACTATATTTCCATGGAGGAGACAAATAATGGAACACCCAATACTATCCATGGTAGGGATTGTAATAAAAAAACTGGAAAACAATCAAATACAACAATTGATAAAGAAATAACTACACCATTCCAGATAGGGAATGTTGTAAAATAATTAGTATTCGCCATTCTATTTACAGTATTTATAAATAGATAAGACAGCATTAGAAGAAATTATAATTATTTAAATAATACATCTTCAAATATAAGGAACTGGAACACAAAAGTACTGAATCAAAATGGTAGATATAAAACACAGCAAACAGAGGACATAGAAGGCACAGTATGTGGGTATGTGCAGGTGTATTGTGATAGAAGGTGGGGCGTGTGTTTTTGTGTTTGGAAAAGTGTGTAGTTAAGTGAAAAAGGGAAATGGTTGCAAATGGAAGAGCCCATGTGTGTCTGCGAGAAGAAGTTGTGACAGAGAGAGCTTTCCATTTTGTGCACATATGGGATATACAGTTGAAGTCGGAAGTTTACATACACCTTAGCCAAATACATTTAAACTCAGTTTCTCGCAATTCCTGACATTTAATCCGAGTAAAAATTCCCTATCTTAGGTCAGTTAGGATCACCACTTTAATTGAAGAATGTGAAATGTCAGAATAATAGTTGAGAGAATGATTTATTTCAGCTTTTATTTCTTTCATCACATTCCCAGTGGATCAGAAGTTTACATACACTCAATTAGTATTTGGTAGCATTGCCTTTAAATTGTTTAACTTCAGATATCCCAAATGTTTTGGGTAGCCTTCCACAAGCTTTCCACAAGTTGGGTGAATTTTGGCCCATTCCTCCTGACAGAACTGTTGTAACTGAGTCAGGTTTGTAGGCCTCCTTGTTCGCACACGCTTTTCAGTTCTGCCCACAAATTTTCTATAGGATTGAGGTCTTTGTGATGGCCACTCCAATACCTTGACTGTTGTCCTTAAGCCATTTTGCCACAACTTTGGAAGTATGCTTGGGGTCATTGTCCATTTGGAAGACCTATTTGCGACCAAGCTTTAACTTCCTAACTGATGTCTTGAGATGCTGCTTCAATACATCCACATCATTTTCCTTTCTCATGATGCCATCTATTTTGTGAAGTGCACCAGTCCCTCCTGCAGCAAAGCACCCCCACAACATGATGCCGCCACCCCTGTTGTTCTTCGTGTTCTTCGGCTTGCATGCCTTCCCCTTTTTCCTCCAAACATAACGATGGTCATTATGGCCAAACAATTCTATCAGACAAGAGGACATTTCTCCAAAAAGTACGATCTTCGTCCCCATGTGCAGTTGCAAACCGTAGTCTGGCTTTTTTATGGCGGTTTTGGAGCAGTGGCTTCTTCCTTGCTGAGCGGCTTCAGGTTATGTCGTTATAGAACTTGTTTTACTGTGGATATAGATACTTCCGTACCTGTTTCCTCCAGCATCTTCACAAGGTCCTTTGCTGTTGTTCTGGGATTGATTTGCACTTTTCGCACTAAAGTACGTTCATCTCTAGGAGACAGAATGCAACTCATTCCTGAGTGGTATGACGGCTGCGTGGTCCCTTGGTGTTTATACTTGTGTACTATTGTTTGTACAGATGAACGTGGTACCTTCAGGCGTTTGGAAATTGCTCCCAAGGATGAAACAGACTTGTGGAGGTCTACAATTGTTTTTCTGTGGTCTTGGCTGATTTCTTTAGATTTTCCCATGATGTCAAGTAAAGAGGCACTGAGTTTGAAGGAAGGCCTTGAAATACATCCACCGTTACACCTACAATTGACTCAAATTATGTCAATTAGCCTATCAGAAGCTTCTAAAGCCATGACATCATTTTCTGGAATTTTCCAAGCTGTTTATAGGCACAGTCAACTTAGTGTATGTAAACTTCTGACCCACTGGAATTGTGATACAGTGAATTATAAGTGAAATAATATGTCTGTAAACAATTCTTGGAAAAATTACTTGTGTCATGCACAAAGTAGATGTCCTAACCGATGTGCCAAAACTATAGTTTGTTAACAAGAAATTTGTGGAGTGGTTGAAAAACTAGTTTTAATGACTCCAACCTAAGAGTATGAAAACTTCCGACTTCAACTGTACATTTTTAAATCAATTATAAATAATGTTTATTTATTTATTGTCCTATCATGATGGAACGGTCCCCAACCCTATACCCTCAACACCCACCTGAGCAACCCAACACTAAGGAGAAGTCCTTAGACTACTGTAGGTAGCCTATATGCAGCAAAGACAGAACGATAAATGAGGTCAGAGACCTAATAAAGCAGCACCGCCCCCTCAAGATTCTGAGTCTGCCTGGCAGGGTTGGTCCTACAAAGCCAAAGCCCCCTGATGGGAGAGCATAATATACAAGGAAATTCTCAAAGCTGCTAATGAGAACCTTGACGACCTTGTACCTAGCCGGTGTGGAGCCCCCACCAAGGTAGTGGCAGTGCTGGCAACACTAGGTGCAGTAACCCATGGGGAGGGGGACACACTCGGACAATCAGAGAGGAGGCAAATTATTGTGGTCTGACTGCACAGAGATGGTTGGGAAAATGGTCACAACGAAGGGACCAGCGTGTGTGTGTTTCAGGGGAAAGGGGTGTATCTGAGCTCCATCAGCTAGGACTTAACATTGGTTAATCAAATCTCCCCATTCTTGTTCAATTTTGCATGCCTTTTCAAACAGCTACACATGTATATGTAACAGTATAGCTTCCGTCCCTCTCCTCGCCCCTACCTGGGCTCGAACCAGGGACCCTCTGCGCACATCGACAACAGCCACCCTCGAAGCATCGTTACCCATCGCTCCACAAAAGCCACGGCCCTTGCAGAGCATGGGGAACAACTACTTCAAGGTCTCAGAGTGAGTAACGTCACCGATTGAAACGCTATTATCGCGCACCCCGCTAACTAGCTAGCCATTTCACATCGGTTACATATATGCATTCACACATCAAGTCCTTTCTTGAGTTGGGCTCAGGTATGGAACAACTTGAACATCTGAGCTTGTGGTTGTTTGTGGGGGAAGGGTGGGGAGCGTGTATGAGTGTGTGTGTGTGTGTGTGTGTATCCCACATCTGTTGCTAGGGGGTAATGATGTTAGGGACAATATAGAATGAATCACAATAATTGTTTGCTAAAAATGTAATTTTTGTAATGGCAATCCTGGTTATAGGTAGGTAACAATCCTTTGCATGAACTGCCTACATTACTACGCATATTACTTGTTAATTGTGGAAATTAAGATAACAAATCAGAATAGTTGAGATTTTAGATTTTGGATTATTCAAAGTAGCCACCCTTTGCCTTGATGACAGCACTGCAAACTCTTGGCATTTTCTCAAACACTTCATGAATTAGTGACCTGGAATGCATTTCAATTAACAGGTGTACCTTGTTAAAAGTTCATTTGTGGAATTTCTTTCCTTCTTAATGCATTTGAGCCAATCAGTTGTGTTGTGACAAGTTATGGGTGGTATACAGAAGATAGCCCTATTTGGTAAAATACCAATTTTATAGCAAGAACAGCTCAAACAAGCAAAGAGAAACAACAGTCCATCATTACTTTAAGACACGAAGGTCAGTTAATGCGGAAAATTCCAAGAACTTCAAGTGCAGTCGTAAAAACCATCAAGCGCTATGATGAAACTGTCTCTCATGAGGACCGCCACAGGAAAGGAAGACTCAGAGTTACCTCTGCTGAAGAAGATAAGTTCATTGGAGTTACCAGCCCCAGAAATTGCGGCTCAAATAAATGCTTCACAGAGTTCAAGTAACAGACACATCTCAACATCAACTGTTCAGAGGAGACTGTGTGAATCAGGCCTTCATGGTCGAATTGCTGCAAAGAAACCACTACTAAAGGACACCAATAAGAAGAAGAGCCTTGCTTGGGCCAAGAAACACAAGCAATGGACATTAGACCGGTGGAAATCTGTCCTTTGGTCTAATGAGTCCAAATGTGAGATTTTTGGTTGCAACCGCCGTGTCTTTATGAGACGCAGAGTTGGTGAACGGATGATCTCTGTATGTGTGGTTCCCACCGTGAAGCATGGAGGAGGAGGTGTAATGGTGTGGGGTTGCTTTGCTGGTGACACTGTCTGTGGTTTATTTAGAATTCAAGGCACACTTTACCAGTATGGCTACCACAGCATTCTACAGCGATACGCCATCCCATCTGGTTTGCACTTAGTGGGACTATCATTTGTTTTTCAACAGAACAATGACCCAACACAACTCCAGGCTTTGTAAGGGCTATTTGATCAAGAAGGAGAGTGATGGAGTGCTGCATCAGATGACCTGGCCTCCACAATCACCTGACCTCGACCCAATTGAGATGGTTTGGGATGAGTTGGACTGCAGAGTGAAGGAAAAGCAGCCAACAAGTGCTCAGCATAATATGTGGGATCTCTTCAAGACTGTTGGAAAAGCATTCCAGGTGAAGCTGGTTGAGAGAATGCCAAGTGTGTGCAAAGCTGTCATCAAGGCAAAGGGTGGCAACTTTGAAGAATCTAAAATGTATTTTGACACTTTGTTGGTTACTACATTATTCCATAGGTGTTATTTCATAGTTTTGATGTCTTCACTATGATTCTACATTGTAGAAAATAGTACAAATAAATAAAAACCCTTGAATGAGTCGGTGTGTCAAAACATTTGACTGGCACTGTATATTTAAAAAAAAAAATAGATATACAGTGCATTTAGAAAGTATTCTGACCATTTGACTTTTTCCACATTTTGTTAAATTACAGCCTTATTCTAAAATTGATGAAATTGCTTTTTTAAGTTGGAATGCCAAGCGTAGCGTCTGGAGGAAACCTGGCACCATCCCTACGGGGAAGCATTGTGGTGGCAGCATCATGCTGTGGGGATGTCTTTCAGCGGCAGGGACTGGGAGACTAGTAAGGATCGAGAGAAAGATGAACGGAGCAAAGTACAGAGAGATCCTTGATGAAAATCTGCTCCAGATCGCTCAGGACTTCAGACTTGGGCGAAGGCTTCAGACTTGGGTTCACCTTCCAACAGGACAACGACCCTAAGCACACAGCCAAGCCAATGCATGAGTGGTTTCGGGACAAGTCTCTGAATGTCCTTGAGTGGCCCAGCTAGAGCCCGGACTTGAACCCGATCGAACATCTCTGGAGAGACCTGAAAATAGCTGTGCAGCAACACTACCCATCCAACCTGACAGAGCTTGAGAAGATATGCAGAGAAGAATGGGAGACACTCCCCAAATAAAGGTGTTCCAAGCTTGTAGTGTTATACCCAAGAAGACTGGAGGCTGTAATCATTGCCAAAGGTGCTTGTAAAGGGTCTGAAAACCAATGTAAATGTGATTTTTCCGTTTTTTATTTTTAGATTATTTGCAAACATTTCACTTTGATATTAATGGGGTATTGTGTGTAGATTGTGTAGATGTTTTATCCATTTTAGCATGTAACGTAATAAAATGTGGAAAAAGTCAATGGGTCTGAATACTTTCCGAATGCACTGTATATATTTACAAAAAATATATTTGGGGGATTGGAAGTGATGCAGAAAATTAGATTGATGGAACTTGGAACAATCTATCTGCAATTTTAAAGCTGATCCACCCCTCCCCCCAAAATGTACAAAAAATAAATAAATACAAAATTTTACCCTCTCTTACCTGGCGGGCACCTCAATGTTGGAGATAGCATAGAAGTACTTGAGCAGGTTGTCTCTCTGCACGTACGTTCCCCCCAGGGCTGGCCGGAGCAGCCTCAGCCGGAGGTTAGTGAAGGTAAAGAAGTCCCTCAAGCCCTTCATACTCTCCATGCGCGTGTACAAGCTGTCCATGTTGAGCAACCTCGGTCCGGCAAACACCGCAAAACGCTCACGAACCTCGAACTTCACATTCTTATCGTTCTTCGACCCCACCCAGCGTGAGAACTGCTCAGTGCAGATGACACGGGTAATATTTGCAGGCAACAGGTCACGGACAAGCTTCGGCGGCATGTTGAAGGCATCTAGACAATCATCGGCGTAGAACTGGTAGGATTGCCAAGTGCGACCATGGTCCATGGACTTCTCCAGCACCATGATGGTGGGGCGGCCGTACTCGAAGGTGATGGCGATGTCATCGGTCAACTCCAGGCTCTTGTTCCAGGCCAGGGATATGTTGGCCAAGAGGGGTTCTGGATAACGGGACCATGTAACTGTCTGCCAGTAGGTGATGCGGCCTGTGCGCTCGCGGTCCTGCATCAGCTGGGGAGGGTGGGCCAGGTCCGAGTTGGAGGCATCACACTCATCACTGCACAGGTACGGGTTCTCCTGGAGAGGGGGAGGAGAGAAGGAAGTGGAGGGAGGGAGGGAGAAGGGGAAAGAGGAGAGAGGGACAAGATAATGAGTTGCTAGTGAAGGGTTGCACTCACATATCAAGAGTCTCTTGCAGGTAAGTTGGAATATACTGTGACTGAAAAAAACCACACTGCTTCCAAGATATTGGAAAAAACACAGATTTTATTACAATAGCTGTTTCGATCTATAGTCAGGCAAAATCATCAAAGCTTAGAATGAAACATTGGGTATCTTGAAACTTTATATGCGCATTAATTTAATCAAGTCAGTGAACTATACCTGCACAAAAAACTAACCAGTCAGTCAAAAGCACACAACCAGCCTATAACAAAAGCAAGTTACAGTTCTGTGGAGGCCGAGTTTATAAATCATCTGATTTATGGTGACACTGCGATAATAGAAAAAAACAACAAGCATAAGCAAAACATAGTGGACGTAGTTTGTGAAAAGCTATTCTCAGAAGAACCACTACTCAAATCCTAGCCTGAAGATATGTAGTCATACTGGTTTTCTTTCCTGCATAGTACATAGCTGTACATAGTCCATCTGTAAATAGCCCACCCAACTACCTACCTCATCCCCATATTGTTTATATTTACTTTTTGCTCTTTTGCACGCCAGTATTTCTACTTGCACATCTGCACATCTATCACTTCAGTGTTCATTTGCTAAATTGTAATTACTTCGCTACTATGGCTTATTTATTGCCTTACCTCCTTACTCCATTTGCACACGCTGTATATAGATTTTTCTATTGTGTTATTGACTTTACTTTTGTTTATCCCATGTGTAACTCTGTGTTTTTTGTCACACTGCTTTGCTTTATCTTGGCCAGGTTGCAGTTGTAAATGAGAACTTGTTCTCAACCTGTTTAAATAAAGGTGAAATACTTTTTTTTGTGAAAAATAGTAGTTCATTGATTGAATAATGTCACTGACTGGCCCAGAGATTCCAAATCAAATCAAATTTAATTGGTCACATATGCGTGATTAGCAGATGTTATTGAGGGTGTAGCGAAATGCTTGTGCTTCTAGCTCTAACAAGTAATATCTAACAAATTACACAACGTATACCCCATACACACAAATCTAAGTAGGAATGAATTAAGACTCTATAAATATGGACGAGTGATGTCAGAGGGGAACGGACTAAGATACAGTAAAATAGTATGGAATACAATATATAAATATGAGATGAGTAATGCAAGATATGTAAATATTATTAAGTAAATGAGATACCGTAGAATAGTTTAGAAAACAGTATAACATGAGACGAGTAATGAGTAATGCCAGATATGTAAACCTTATTAAGTGACTAAGATACCGTAGAATAGTATAGAATACAGTATATACACATAAGATGAGTAATGCCAGATATGTAAACCTTATTAAAGTGACTAGTGTTCCATTCCTTAAAGTGGCCATTTCTAGTCTATGCCTACTGGCAGCAGCCTCTAATGTACTAGTGATGACTGTTTAACAGTCTGATGGCCTTGAGAAATAAGCTGTTTTTCATTCTCTCGGTCCCAGCTTTGATGCACTTGTACCGACCTCACATTCTGGATGATAGCGGGGTGATCAGGCAGTGGCTCGGGTGGTTAATGTCCTTGATGATCTTTTTGGCCTTCCTGTGACATCGGGTGCTGTAGGTGTCCTGGAGGGCGGGTAGTTTGCGTTGGGCAGACCGCACCACCCTCTGGAGAGCCTTGCGGTTGCGGGCAGTGCAGTTGCCATACCAGGCGGTGATACAGCCTGACAGGATGCTTTCAATAGTTTGTGAGGGTTTTAGGTGACAAGTCAAATTTCTTTAGCCTCCTGAGGTTGAAGTCTTCACCACACTGTCTGTGTGGGTGGTCCATTTCAGTTTGTCCATGATGTGTATGCCAAGGAACTTGAAGCATTCCACCTTCTCCACTGCGGTCCCGTCGATGTAGATAGGGGGGTGCACCCTCTGCTGTTTCCTGTTGTCCACGATCATCTCCTTTGTTTTGTTGACGTTGAGTGAGAGGTTGTTTTCCAGGCACCACACTCCCTGAGCCCTCACCTCCTCCCTGTAGGCTGTCTCGTCATTGTTGGTAATCAAGCCTACTACTGTTGTGTCGTCTGCAAACTTGATGATTGAGTTGGAGGTGTGCTTGGCCACGCAGTCATGGGTGAACAGGGAGTACAGGAGGGGGATGAGCACGCACCCTTGTTGGGCCCCAGTGTTGAGGATCAGGAGAGTGGAGGTGATGTTTCCTACCTTCACCACCTGGGGGCGGCCTGTCAGGATGACCAGGACCCAGTTGCACAGGGTGGGGTTCAGACCCAGGGCCTTGAGCTTAATGATGAGCTTAGAGGGTACTATGGTGTTGAATGAGTTATAGTCAATAAACAGCATTCTTACATAGGTATTCTTCTTGTCCAGATGAGATAGGGCAGTGTGAAGAGTGATGGTGATTGCATCGTCTGTGGATCTATTGGGGCGGTAAGCAAATTGAAGTGGGTCTAGGGTGGCAGGTAAGGTAGAGGTGATATGATTCTTGACTAGTCTCTCAAAGCACTTCTAGATGACAGAGGTGAGTGCTGCGGGGCACGGGGGGGATAGTCATTAAGTTCAGTTACCTTTGCCTTCTTGGGAACAGGAACAATGGTGACCATCTTGAAGCATGTAGGGACAGCAGACTGGGATAGGGAAAGATTGAATATGACCGTAAACACACCAGCCAGCTGGTCTGCGCATGCTCTGTGGACGCGGCTAGGGATGCCGTCTAGGCCATCAGCCTTGCGAGGGTTAACACGTTTAAATGTTTTACTCACGTCGGCCACGGAGAAGGAGAGCTACAGTCCATGGTAGCGAGCCGCGGCGATGGCACTGTGTTATCCTCACCCAGCTGTGTTGGGTTCAGTAGGGCACACAGTAGAACAAGTTTTTGAAACAGAAATGTATGTTTGTTGTTGTTGGACGATTTATCACACCATTTCAAAATGTTTGTTTCTGCTGAACACGGCCCTAGTGTTCCAGGCCATCAATCCTTGTTAAGAGAGGAAGAATGAAAAACCAGCAGTACAAGATATCTTGAGGCTACTGGATTGAACAACCCTGCTATAGAAGATCTAACAGTGTGGGTGGCTATGACGTAATACTGAAACGACTGGGTCTTTTCTCCCAACAACATTAGATGAGATCCTCCCACTCTCACTAGGGAGACGTGGCACGCTTATTTCCTCTCAGATAACCTCATTAACTACTGCTGATATCGCCCTCTTATTAGACGTAACACAACGAGGCACAGACACAACACAGTAAAACAGTGAGAGATGCCTGTGAAACACAACAGCTTGCTACTCCATAATACACAACTAGGGTTGCAAAACCCTAGAAACTTTCCCAAAACTCATTGGAAGATTCCAGGAATCAGCAGGAAATCAGCAGGAAATCCGGAATCCTCCGATCAGGATTTCCAACCGGAATCTGGCCCTAGGCCAAGAAAAGGTACACATTTTTGTCCACCCCTCACTCCTGCCTCCGATGCAGCAACCTACATTGGAGAGGATTTGTGGCCTGCCCTAAGGAAACGACCCCTGACCTCCAAATCCTATTGAAAATGATTACACTCAACTGACACTGTCACACTGTCCCAGATACACAAGGACACGTAGGTTACATAGCGGAACTGCATTAATGCAATATACAGGACAGAGTGACGGAGGGTCTGTGTAGAGAATGACGAAAATACAGTGTTTGTGTATTTGTGGTTTACATGCACATCTGGATCTGGTGTGGGACTGAGCAGTGATGCACTAAAAGCTGCACTTGACCTTATTGTCTGACCTCTCTGTTTCTTAGATAATSAGGGAGGGGGGGGGGGTATTTTGTTGTGTATGGGAGGGTTGCGTGTGAGTGGATGCGTGTTGGTATTTGTTTAACCACCCCTCTCCCCTCCCCTTCTCTTTCCTTACCCCCTCTCCCCTCCTCTTCTCTTTCTTCTACCCTGCCCCACATAGCTACCTCCTGCCAGCAGTATGTACACACACACACACACACACACACACACACACACACACACACAGATCCCAGCCAACTGCTACGGCAGGTGGCCCGCACCGCTAATCCCATCCAGCATTTATCCTCGCTGGGATCCTGTTGCCGCGACGATGAGCACCACGGCGATGGAACTCTGTCGCCGTAAACATGCGGCAGTGATAAGCAGGTTCCCTTTTGGGGCGGGACGCGTCCCAATCGGAGCAGAAGCTTGCTCATTCCCTTAAGCTTAGGGACCTAGATCTGGCTCAGAAAACACAATAACCATGGTCTAGAAACAATCTAACCTAAGTACGAGACTCAGTAAGAACACATGTAGTTCATTTTAGCCAGTTTGCTACAGCAAATGTGAAATATTATGTGGATTATAATGAACGGCCATTTTTGTAGGGGTTGATACAGTTTTTGTTAGGGAAAATCAAGTCTGAAATTTCAAAGTGGGAATTCCAAACTTTAGAAGCATTTTTAACAAAAAATACACTACAAGTTTACATTTAATGCTGTGCAGAACAATTATCAGCAGCAAAAGAGTGATCAAATTAAGATCTTACATCTGTAAACAGTATTTTATGAGCTGATATGACGCGTCCCAATTGGAACAAAAGCTCGCTTGAGTCGTCATTCCCTACACCTGAGGGATCTAGATTTGGATACTGACACTCAAAATCTGAGAAATATATTTTTGTTGTTGTGTGATTTGTAGAATGTATAAAGCAGATGCAAATATAAATGGTCATATCCATCTTTATGAGAGGAAACACTCCAGTAAGTTACAGAGACATCCGAACACTAAACAACTATGTACCAAACATAATATTCAATTCAAACAACTCACAATATCAATACAATTTGTCTGTTTGTCTAAGAAGGAATAGGACTCAAATTCAAATGACCTACATCAAAATAAACAGAAGGCATGCTTTGTAATCTCTCTCTCTCTCGCTCTCATTCTCCTTGCCAGCAAGGGCAATAAAGTCCCGGACAGCCAAAGAACACAATGTAGTTTCTTTGGAACAATCATCCAATGAAATAACCATCCCATTAAAACAGCCCACAGTGAGACAGAGCCAGGGATATTGCTTCCTGGCTCAGTGTGTTTGTTTTGTTGTTTGCTGTGAGTTAAGGTCACCAGAGGACTGTCTCCCTTGCCCTGTTGGGGAATGTGATTGTCCTGTACATAAGAAGTGTATGTCTGTTACATTTTAGTCATTTAGCAGACGCTCTTATCAAGAGTGACTTTAGGTAAAGAGTGCGTACATTTTCATTCGTCCTGGGAATCAAACCCACAACCCTGGCGTTGCAAGTGCCATGCTCTACCAACTGAACCATGTGTGTGTCAGTTATTATGCTGGTGAGTGTGTGAGTGATAGTGGGAGTAGTAGAGTGATAGGATGAGTGATGAATTGTTTGAGCATGTGCGCACGTGTGAGCGTATGGGTATCCGTGTGAGTGGGAGTGTGTGTCTATGTGTGTCTGCAACATTATGCTAAACCTCTTTGTCAATCAAGATGGCGCAGACAGAGAGGACTGCCTCACTTCTAGTCCTTATGAAACTTTGTAGTATTTCGTTTTTTTTATGTATTATTTCTTACATTTATAGCACAGACAATCTTAAGTGTTATTACATACAGCCGGGAAGAACTATTGGAAATCAGAGCGACATCAACTTACCAGCACTACGACCAGGAATACGACTTTCCCGAAGCGGATCCTTTGTCCGAACCACCCAGGGCATTTGAACTGATTCCAGAGGCTGACCCAAAACAACGTTGCCGGAGAAGAGGAAGATGGAGCTTTCTTCTGGTCGGACTTCGGAGGCGCGCACACCACCCACCGCTTACGAGTATGTTACTCGCTAATGTCCAGTCTCTAGATAACAAGGTTGACGAAATCAGGTGTGGAAGGACCACCAGAGGGCAGGCTGGGCTCACGGATAGTAGCCCAACCAGGAATGTGAGTCAAGGTGACCAGAGGCAATTAAGCACAGCTGACGGTACTAATGACATATTCTCCTTCCCCAAAAGAGAGAGGAAGGAACCAGCAGAGAGGAGAGGAAAAATAAAGAATAAGAGTGGTTGCTCCACTAAAGGAGAGGACGTATCTTTTGGAAGGCGAGGAGAAGAAGATAAACCATCTCTGGAGAATGGCCACCAAGAGAGGGGAGCTATCCACAAAGAACCATTAAGATGGTGACAAACCCGTGATTTTTATTATAGTTTAAAGATAATCGTCTTGTGTTTCTGTTTCATCTGAAGAAGATGTGTGTTTTTCCTTGGGATATTCTCATTGATTGTGTTGGAGTGTTTGTATTGACAGAAATCCCTCAATAGAGAACTGTGTTCAATCAAGAAAACCCACTCCTGACTCGTTTATTCCACCTTTCCGCTTTAGAGTGACACCAAATTACTTGGTCAGCTCACATTGGTGGAGAATATGGGCATTAGGTGGACGAGTGGCACAAGGATACGTGAGTAAATCAAAATTCTACCAGTAGACACAGAGGAACCATTCAAGAACGATGGACAACGCCCTACTATAACAGTTGATCACGGCACAGCATACAACCATAGAACTCCTGCAACAACAGCTGAGCCGGCGAGAAGAACCTAGAGTGAAGCCAAGAGCGGCTGCTCACGCCATCTTACCTCATCTCTCCAAGGAGGATGATATCGAGGCCTTCCTCATGACGTTCGAAATGATGGCCACCTTGGAAGTGGCCTCCCACAGAATGGGCGAGCGCATTAGCCCCTCCTTTGACCGGGCTGGCCTAGGAAGCCTATTTTGACCTGGACTCCAGCCAAGCTGCGGACTATGGGCGACTAAAAACCGAGATCCTGTCCCGGTACCAGCTGACGGCCCGAGATAGAGCCGTTAAGTTCCATCAATGGACCTATACGGCTGACCAACCCGTCCGTGCCCAGATCTTCACACTAATACGACTAACGAAACAGTGGCTGGAACCTGGAAAGGGAGTAGGACATGTAGTAGAGACCCTCGTAGTGGACAAGATATTGAGGGAATTACCCAGTGACTTAAAAAGGGTCATGGGGCAAACCAACCCGTTGTCAGCTAATGACATAGCCCAGGCGGTGGAAACATACCGATCTACAGGGGAGTTGTTAAAAGGTGACAAGGAAGAACGGAAGGATTCTACAAATTCCGTACCCCGACTCACCCCGGCGCGTCCGCCACCGAAACGTCCAAACCCCCTCCGTAGGTGGGAGAAGTCATCACCCACACAGCAGGGTCGGTGTTATAAATGCCAGTCTCCAGACCATTATGCCCCACAATGTCCCAGAAAGGACGAGTCCATGGTCACGGAGTCATCGCTGCCCATCCCGGTTCGAGAGGGCAGGATCAACACTGTTGGTTAGCAGAAATAGCCCCAGCCCCAGAGATTCCGGTTCGAGTAGAAGGACACGATGTGGTAGCCATTCTCGACTCGGGATGTATGGTTACGTTAGTAGAGGAGCGGATGGTGATCTCCGCAACACTGCTACCAGACAAAGTAGCCGTGTCCTGTATCCATGGAGACACCCACTATTACCCCACCGTGAGTCTGTCTATTCTCACTCCGAAAGGAAGGTGTACAGTCAGGGCAGGGAAAATACCCCAGCTGAAGGTGCCATTATTGATCGGGAGAGACTGTCCCCCCTCAAACAGACGGGTTGTGCGAACGCTTGAACAAAACGATCAAAAGCATGTTGAGAAGAGTGGTGTCCAGAGACGGGAAAAATTGGGACATGCTTCTCCCACACTTAATGTTTGCCCTGCGAGAAGTACCCCAGGCGTCCACTGGATTCTCCCCATTTGAATTGCTCTATGGCAGGCCCTGTAGAGGGATCCTTGACTTAGCCAAGGAGACCCAACCATGTCCCTTTCAGTCCACAATAGAACATGTTACCCTGATGAGAGACCGCCTGTCGGGAGTATGGCCCATAGTAAAGGAGCATATGGAGAAAGCGCAAAGGACCCAAGGCCGAGCCTACGATAAATCCACGACACCCCGTGAGTTCACCGTGGGGGAGAAAGTGATGGTGCTCGTGCCCACGGCTGAACACCGCTTGCTGGCGCAGTGGAGGGGGCCCTACGAGGTAATGAAAAGGGTCTCACCGGTCAATTACCTCATCAAGCAACCTGACAGGAGGAAGAAGGTCCAACTCTATCATATAAACCTGTTGAATAAGTACCATGGAAGAGAGGAGGGGGTGGCTTTGATGGCCCTGGAGGGCAAAGGAAAAGAGGACG
The DNA here is from genome assembly GCF_002910315.2 of Salvelinus sp. IW2-2015. Taxonomy (NCBI): domain Eukaryota; kingdom Metazoa; phylum Chordata; class Actinopteri; order Salmoniformes; family Salmonidae; genus Salvelinus; species Salvelinus sp. IW2-2015. Next base: position 33,903,721 of record NC_036842.1, read on the forward strand.
CTCTACCACAGGTGCGCCGTGGCCAAACTCTCCTGCCGGAGCAGTCGAGACAGCTAGACAAGCTGATTATGAACTTCGGCCGGGTATTCTCTCCATTCCCAGGACAAACAGATGTCCTGTTCCACCATATCCACACTGAACCCGGCAAGAAGGTGCATATCCGGCCTTACAGGATTCCTGAGGCTCGCCGAGTCATCGCTAAGAACGAGGTAAGGGAGATGCTGAAGATGGGTGTGATCGAGCCATCTACGAGTGAGTGGTCCAGTCCCATAGTCCTGGTCCCCAAACCTGATGGTAGTATGAGACTCTGCAAAGACTTTAGGAGCGTGAATGCCATCTCTACATTCGACGCGTATCCCATGCCCCGCGTGGATGAACTCGTGGAGCGGAATATCTGGGTACACTGTGAGGAATGGGAAAATACGCCCACAGGCAGAGAAGACCAGGGCAATTCGGGACTGGCCTCGACCCCGGACAAAGCGGGACGTTCGGGCCTTCTTAGGGATAACGGGATATTATCGCCGTTTCATCCCTGGATATGCAACCATTGCCAACCCCCTCACAAACCTCATCAAGAAAAACTTGCCAAACCGGGTAGAGTGGAAGGATGAGACGGAAGATGCCTTTCAATTGCTAAAAGATGGCCTGTGTTCTGATCCCATCCTACAGGCTCCGGACTTCTCACAACAGTTCATTGTGCAGGTAGACGCCTCGGATACGGGGCTCGGGGCCGTCCTAGCTCAGGGTGAAGGTGAAGCAGAGAGGCCTATTCTCTTCATAAGTAGGAAGCTCAGCGATCAGGAACAGAGATATGCTATCGTAGAAAAAGAGGCCCTAGCCATTAAGTGGGCCCTTGATTATCTCCGGTACTACCTACTGGGTCGTAGGTTTGCATTAGTTACTGACCATGCTCCCCTGACGTGGATGGCTGGTAAGAGAAACAATAGCAACAGAATAGCAATATGGTTTCTTGCTTTACAACCGTTCTCTTTCCATKTCATCCACAGGGCCGGATCGAGGAACGGGAATGCAGACGCGCTGTCCCGACGCGACCAAGACGGTGGGTCTGGTGCCCGACCCTCCGGTCCGGTCCTGAGGGGGAAGGTATGTGGAAGGACCACCAGAGGGCAGGCTGGGCTCACGGATAGTAGCCCAACCAGGCATRTGAGTCAAGGTGACCAGAGGCAATTAAGCACAGCTGACCGTACTAATGACATATTCTCCTTCCCCTACAAGAGAGAGGAGGGAACCAGCAGAGAGGAGAGGAAAAATAAAGAATAAGAGTGGTTGCTCCACCAAAGGAGAGAACGTATCTTTTGGAAGGCGAGGAGAAGAAGAAGATAAACCATCTCTGGAGAATGGCCACCAAGAGAGGGGAGCTATCCACGAAGTACCATTAAGATGGTGACAAACCCGTGATTTTTGTTATAGTTTAAAGATAATCGTCTTGTGTTCCTGTTTCATCTGAAGAAGAAGATGTGTGTTTTTCCTTGGGAGATTCTCATTGATTGTGTTGGAGTGTTTGTATTGACAGAAATCCCTCAATAGAGAACTGTGTTCAATCAAGAAAACTCACTCCTGACTCGTTTATTCCACCTTTCCGCTTTAGAGTGACAGCAAATTACTTGGTCAGCTCACACAGGGCAAGTGTTGCTTTCCAGAGAGACAGCATGGATTTTAACATACTCTGTTTCACAGAAACATGGCTCTCTCGGGATATGCAGTCGGAGTCGGTACAGCCACCTGGATTCTTTGTGCGTTGCACCGACAAAAATAAACATCTCTCCGGGAAGAAGAAGGGCGATGGTGTATGTTTCATGATCAATGACTCATGGGTTAATTGTAACAACATACAGGAACTCAAGTCCTTTTGTTCACCTGACCTAGAATTCCTCACAGTCAAATGCCGACCGTATTATCTCCCAAGAGAATTCTCTTCAGTTATTGTCACAGCTGTGTATATTCCCCCTCAAGCTGATACCTCAAGGGCCGTCAAATTGAATTTGTTAAAATCCCCAGCTACAATAAATGCAGCCTCAGGATATATATTGCATAAAGTCCAGTGAAGTACTGGACTTTATGCAATATATATCCTGAGGCTGCATTTATTGTAGCTGGGGATTTTAACAAATTAAATTTGAGAACAAGGCTCCCTAAATTCTATCATTATATTGACTGTAACTGGAAAAACACTGGATCACTGTTACTCTAACTTCCACGATGCATCCAAGGCCCTTTCCCGCCCTCCTATTGGCAAATCTGACCACGACTCCATTTTGCTCCTCCCTTCCTATAGGCAGAAACTCAAACAGGAAGTACCCATACTAAGGACTTTTCAATGCTGGTCTGACCAATCGGAATCCACGCTCAAGATTGTTTTGACCACGCGGACTGGGATATGTTCCTTAGCTGTCACCCTAGACCCACTTCAATTTGCTTACCGCCCCAATAGATCCACAGATGATGCAATTACCATCATACTGCATACTGCCCTATCCATCTGTTCATTGACTATAGCTCAGCATTCAACACCATAGTACCCTCCAAGCTCATCATTAAGCTTGGGGAATTGAGGCCCTGAACCCCGCCATGTGCAATTGGGTCCTGCCCCCAAGTGGTGAAGGTAGGAAACAACATATCCACTTCGCTGATCCTCAACACTGGGGCCCGACAAGGGTGCGTGCTCAGCCCCCTTCACGTACTCACTGTTCACACATGACTGCGTGGCCATGCACGCTTCCAACAAAATCATCAAGTTTGCAGACAACACAACAGTAGTGGGCTTGACTACCAACAACGACGAAACAGCCTACAGAGAGGAGGTGATGGCTATCGGAGTGTGGTGTCAGGAAAACAACCTCTCACTCAACGTCAACAAAACAAAGGAGATGATCGTGGACTTCAGTTAACAGCAGAGGGAGCACCCCCCTATCCACATCAACGGGACAGCAGTGGAGAAAGTGGAAAGTTTTAAGTTCCTTGGTGTACACATTATGGACAAACTGAAATGGTCCACCCACACAGACAGTGTGGTGAAGAAGGCGCAACAGAGCCTCTTCAACCTCAGGAGGCTGGAGAAATTTGTCTTGTCAACTAAAACCCTCACAAACGTTTACAGATGCACTACTGAGAGGATCCTGTCGGGCTGTATCACCGCCTGGTACCGCTGTGGTCCCGTGTGGCTCAGTTGGTAGAGCATGGCGCTTGCAACGCCAGGGTTGTGGGTTCATTCCCCACGGGGGGACCAGGATGAATATGTATGAACTTTCCAATTTGTAAGTCGCTCTGGATAAGAGCGTCTGCTAAATGACTTAAATGTAAATGTAAATGTGGTACGGCAACTGCACTACCCACAACCACAGAGCTCTCCAGAGGGTGGCGCGGTCTGCATAACGCATCACTGGGGGCAAACTACCTGCCCTCCAGGACACCTATAGCACCCGATGTCACAGGAAGGCCAAAAAGATCATCAAGGACAACAACCAGCCGAGCCACTGTCTGTTCACCCCACTACCATCCAGAAGGCGAGGTCAGTACAGGTGCATTAATCTCTCTGGGATATTCGGGATGGTAGCGTCCCACCTCGCCAACAGCCAGTGAAATTGCAGGGCGCCAAATTCAAAACAACAGAAATCCCATAATTAAAATTCCTCAAACATACAAGTATTTTACATTTTAAAGATAAACTTGTTGTAAATCCAGCCACAGTGTCCGATTTCAAAAAGGCTTTACGACGAAAGCACACCAAACGATTATGTTAGGTCAGCACCTAGTCGCAGAAAAACACAGCCATTTTTCCAGCCAAAGAGAGGAGTCACAAAAAGCAGAAATAGAGATAAAATGAATCACTAACCTTTGATGATCTTCATCAGATGACACTCATAGGACTTCATGTTACACAATACATGTATGTTTTGTTCGATAAAGTTTATATTTATATCCACAAATCTCAGTTTTACATTGGCGTGTTATGTTCAGTAGTTCCAAAACTAGTTCCAAATCCGGTGATTTTGCAGAGAGCCACATCAATTTACAGAAATACTCATAATAAACATTGCTAAAAGATACAATTGTTATTCATGGAATTATAGATAAACTTCTCCTTAATGCAACCGCTGTGTCAGATTTTAAAAAAGCTTTACGGAAAAAGCACACCATGCGATAATCTGAGTACAATACTCAGACACCAAAACAAGCCAAACAGATACCCGCCATGTTGTGGAGTCAACTGAAGTCAGAAATAGCATTTTAGATATTCACTTACCTTTGATGATCTTCATCAGAATGTACTCCCAGGAATCCTAGTTCCACAATAAATTGTTGTTTTGTTCGATAATGTCCATTATTTATGTCCAAGTAGCTACTTTCGTTAGCACGTTTAGTACACATATCCAAACGCTCGCGCAGATCCAGGCAAACGTCGGACGAAAACTTCAAAAAGTTATATTACAGGTCGAATAAACTTGTCAAACTAAGTAGAGAATCAATCTTTAGGATGTTGTTATCATAAATAATCAATAACGTTCCAACCGGAGAATTCCTTTGTGTCTATAGAAGTAATGGAACGCAAGTCGATATCATGTGGAATGCGCATGACCAGGACCATGCACTCTGCCAGACCACTGACTCAAACAGCTCCCTTCCGGCTCAACATCACAGTAGAAGCTTCATTCAACGTTCTACAGACTGTTGACATCTAGTGCAAGGCGTAGGAAGTGCAAACAGATCCATATCCCACTGGGATTTCAATAGGCGATGAGTTGAAAATCGGCCAGCCTCAGAATTCTCACTTCCTGTTTGGATTTTTTCTCAGGTTTTTCCCTGCCATATGAGTTCTGTTATACTCACAGACATCATTCAAACAGTTTTAGAAACTTCAGAGTGTTTTATATCCAATAGTAATAATAATATGCATATATTAGCATCTGGGACAGAGTAGGAGGCAGTTCACTCTGGGCACGCTATTCATCCAAAGTGAAAATGCTGCCCCCTATCCCTAAAAAGTTAACAATATGTGTATCTTTCATTTGCTGTATTGGATGTGTTAATGTGTGAAAGTTACATATTTCAAAAAAATATTTTAGAATTTCCCGCGCTGCCTTTTCAGCGGAACGTTGTCGAGGGGTTCCGCTAGCAGAACGTGTGTCCTAGAAAGGTTAACCATACCACGTGGTTAAACTCTGAGACTATCGAACCGAAAGAATAAGAACAAATCTTTGATACTAATTACTAGTCTGCAGCTAGGAATTCGGTACCATTGAACGCGAAGAACGACAACCGCCGAAACATCTATTCTATAACTACATTGCTGAATGTTACTCTGAACTATCCATTCTAACCACAGCAGAGAGAGGGCGGACAAACTCTCCAACAGAAACTAACTTTCCAACAGTGATCACGACGACACACTGAGCGTAAATATATATATTGATTGCAATTATTCCCGAATGAGTGAGCGTTCATGTGCAAAGGATTAGCATTTCAATTGTTATAATTAGCAAATTTGTAGTGTCTTATCTCAGTCGACCCCCACTTCCCTTTTGTCCACCAAGCCGCGATGCCGGTTTAGCCCACTAGGGCACATTCCCCTATCATTTCCTTGTAACCATATCTACCTGTTTGTTTGTGTATTTCTGTGATTATTTAGTTAGTTAATAAATAAATGATTTAAGACAATTGATGTATGGATGACTCATAGTGAAGACTGGGTTCGTGCAGATAACCGTTTGGAATGAGACTAATGTGAGATAAAGAATAATTCATTAATTAGAAGACTAATTGATCAGATAATAAAATATCTGAAAGTTATATTAGGAAAATTATAACTTTGTAATCTGAATATTTTCCTTGGTGCCCCGACTTCCTAGTTAATTACAATTACATGATTAAGTTAGTTTAATCACGTAATAATAATTACAGAGAATTTTTGATGAAAATAAGTCTTCAGTTTAATGATGCCAAAGACACGACACAGTACTCAGTCCAATTACTACTAAATGAACACTCAGGGGGAACCACTGTTAGTCTACACCTGTTGTTTACGAAGTATGTGACAAAGAATAAACAACAACAATTGATTGGATTCTTATAATCTTTGGGGACATCCTGCCATTCTTGTTTACTGTAATCCCATGAGAGAATAAATCCTAACTAACTAACTATATAGACGATGTTCCAAATATTGTACTCAATCCAAGGATCAGACAGGTGAAGTGGTATCATCGGGAGGCTTAGAGGTGGTTTGAGTTCTTCACCTCAAGCTGTCTGAGCCTTGCAACAGATCCTCCTTAGTCCCACCTTGAACTGCCCAAGACACTATTGATATTAGGCCACCAACAAGCCATGTGTACCTAAACAGTATCGCGCACACACGCACTTACTAACACACACACACAAGCACACACACACACACTGCCTGTGTAAGCTTGTAACATGCATTACCATGAAAGCATAAAGTGAAAATGAAATGAAACATTTCCCTGACTACAGATGTAGTGTTACGCCCTGACCATAGTAAGCTGTTTTTTCTCTGTGTTGGTTGGGGCGTGATAGTGACTAGGTTCGGTCATCTAGGGTTTTTGTATGTCTATGTTGGCCTGATATGGTTCCCAATCAGAGACAGCTGTTTATCGTTGTCTCTGATTGGGGATCATATTTAGGTAGCCATTTCCCTTTTGTGTTTGTGGGATCTTGACTATGTTTAGTTGCCTGTCTGCACTATTTTGTATAGCTTCACGTTTCGTTTGTGCTTTATTGTTTTGTTTTGGTGAGTTTTCAGTTTATAAAAAATATGTGGAACTTTACTCACGCTGCGCCTTGGTCTCACTCATACGACGATCGTGACAGAAGATCCCACCAAAAATGGACTAAGCAGCGTGTACAGGAGGAGTGACTTGGGAGGAGATCTGGACGCAGGCCGGGGAGTATCGCCGTCCTAAGGAGGAGATAGAGGCAGCGAAAGCGGAACGGCGACGATACGAGGAGATAGCTCAACGGAGCAAGCACGAGAGGCAGCCCCAATTTTTTTGGGGGGGGGTTACACGGGGAGATTGGCGGAGTCAGGGTATAGACCTGAGCCAACTCCCCATGCTTACCGTGGGGAGCGTGTGACTGGTCAGGCACCGTGTTATGCAGTGATGCGCACGGTGTCTTCAGTACGCATTCATAGCCCGGTGCGCTCTGTTCCAGCTCCCCGCAGTTGCCGTGCTAGGTTGGGCATTCAGCCAGGACGGATTGTGCCGGCTCAGCGCTCCTGGCCTCCAGTGCGTCTCTTCGGTCCAGGATATCCTGCGCCAGCTCTACGCACGTTATCCCCAGTTCGCCAGCACAGCCCAGTGCGGCCTGTTCCAGCTCCCAGCATTTGCCGTACTACAGGGGGGATTCAGCCAGGACGCGTTGTGCCAGCTCTGCACTCCAGACCTCCGGTCCGCCTCCACGGCCCAGCATATCCTGCACCGGCTTTACGCACTATGCCTCCAGTGCGCCTTCATAGCCCAGTGCGTCCTGTGCCTCCTCCCCGCACTCGCCCTGAGGTGCGTCTCATCAGCCTGGTGCCACCGGTACTGGTCCCACGCATCAGGCCTCCAGTGTGCCTCCACAGATTGGCTGAGTCAGGTTGGAGACCTGAGCCAACTCCCCGTGCTTACCGGAGGGAGCGGCGTACTGGTCAGGCACCGTGTTATGCGGTGGAGCGCACGGTGTCTCCAGTGCGCGTTCATAGCCCGGTGCGCTACATTCCAGGAATCATCACTGGAGGCTTCGTGATGGAGTCATCACTGGAGGCTTCGTGCATGGATCATCACTGGAGGCTTCGTGCATGGATATACTGGAGGCTTGTGGGGCATGGATCATCACTGGAGGCTTCGTGCATGGATCATCACTGGAGGCTTCGTGCCATGAGCATCACTGGAGGCTTCGTGCCACTGGAGCTCGTGCATCCATGGAGGCTTCGTGCATGGTTCACTGAGCTCGTATGGATATCACTGGAGGCTTCGTGCATGGATCATCACTGGAGGTTGTGCCATGGATCATCACTGGGGCTTCCTCCGTGGAGCCGGAACGGTTCAACGGACTGAGGAGACGTACTGGCAGCCTGGTGCGTGGAGCTGTCACTGGGCTTACAGGCTGGTGAGACATACAGGAGGCCTGGTTTGGGGGCAGGCACAGGATACCTGGGCCGTGGAGGTGCACTAGAGGTCTGAGCGTAGAGCCTGCACAACCCGTCTCTGAATGTGTTTTTTTTCGCCCTGCAGATGCGGGGCGCTGGCACAGGACGCACTGGGCTGTGCAGACGCACCGGAGAACAGTGCGCAGAGCCGGCGCAGGATATCCTGGGCTTTGGAGACGCACTGGAGGCAGATGAGCTGAGCCGGCCTTTCCGTCCTGGCTGGATGCTCACTCTAGTCGTCATGCGGGGAGCTGGAATGGAATG